>NC_134974.1:2350285-2589715 GCF_965638725.1 Aptenodytes patagonicus
GGTGCCGCGTCCGTGCCTGACTTTGCCCTTTCCAGGCCGGCATCCGTCCTGGCACGGTCACGGCAGGGTTTGGTGGTGGTGGTGGTGGGGGGGTCACCTCGGCGTTGACACCCTCCCCGGCATCTCTCTTTCCCCGGCACCGAGGATCCGCAGCCCCCTGGCTCTACCCCGTCCCCGGCCGCAACGTGCACTTCGGGATGACCCTCCTGGACTCCAAGGACGGCGGCTTCGTGGTGAGAGGAGCCTCCCCCAGAGGGAAACTGAGGCACGGCCGGGCACGGGGCTCGGGTGCCAGCCCACGCTCTGTGTCGTCCCTGTGTCGTCCCCGTCCCCCCCCGTCCCCCCCCCCCCAGGCTTGCGCCCCGCTTTGGTCCCAGGCGTGCGGCACCTCCGTCTTCAGCACCGGCATCTGCGCCCGGCTGGACAGTGACCTCCGGCCGGTGGGGACCATCGCGCCCACGGCACAGCGTGAGTTGTGGGGTGGGGGGGGGTGGGGGGGGGACACGGACTATGGGGGACGGGCTGCGGTGCGCGGAGCCCACGCCGCGCCGTGCCGCGCTGCGCCGGTGCCAGCTGCCGTCCCCCTTGGCAGGCTGCTCCACCTACATGGACATCGTCATCGTCCTGGACGGCTCCAACAGCATCTACCCCTGGTACGAGGTGCAGAACTTCCTCAGCAACATCCTCAGCAAGTTCTTCCTTCGGGCCCGGACAGATCCAGGTGAGGTGGTGTCCCCAGGGCCGTGCCGGTGTCCCCAGGGCCGTGCCGGTGTCCCCAGGGCCGTGTCCAGGACGACGTCACCGCCCCCAGGGTGATGGGGTTCCCCCAGATGACGCCATCATACCCAGGACGATGCCATCATCCCTGGGGTGATTCCATCATCCTTGGGGCAATGCCGTTGTCCCCGGGGCGATGCTGTCGTCACCCCTGTGGCGATGCCACCCTTGGGGTAACGCCACCCCTGGGGCGATGCCGTCACCCCTGGGGTGATGCCGTTGTCCCCAGGACCATGCCATTGTCCCCAGGGCCATGCTGTCGTCCCCGGGGTGATGCCACCCCTGGGGTGATGCCGATATTCCTGGGGCGATGCCATTGTCCCCAGGGCGATGCCATCATCCCGGGGCGATGCCATTATCCTTGGGGCGATGCCATTGTCCCCAGGGCGATGCCATCGTCCCCGGGGCGATGCCATTATCCTTGGGGCGATGCCATTGTCCCCAGGGCGATGCCATCGTCCCCGGGGCGATGCCATTATCCTTGGGCGCATGCCATTGTTCCCCAGGGCAATGCCATCATCCCCGGGGCGATGCCATTATCCTTGGGGCGATGCCATTGTCCCCAGGGCAATGCCGTTGTCCCTGGGGCGATGCCATCATCCCGGGGCGATGCCATCATCCTTGGGGCGATGCCATTGTCCCCAGGGCGATGCTGCTGTCCCTGTGGCGATGCCACCCCCTGGGGCGACACGCCGTCACCCCTGGGGCGATGCCGTTGTCCCCGGGGTGATGCCACCCCTGGGACGATGCCAGCTGGGGACGCTTTTGGGAGGGGGGGGGGGTCAAGGGTGCACGTTGCCGGCTGGGGCTGGGGGACGCACTGCGCATCGGGGCGGGGAGGGGGGGCCGGGACATTTTGGGGGCGGGGGGCTGACCCCGCGGGCTGAGCACCCCGTCCCGGCGGCAGGTGGGGGTGCTGCAGTACGGGGAGCGGGCGGTGCACGAGTGGGCGCTGGGGCGGTACCGGACGGCGGAGGAGGTGGTGGAGGCGGCCAAGAACATCAGCCGGCAGGGAGGGGCGGGAGACGCGCACGGCCTTCGCCATCCGCCGGGCGTGGTGGGCGTCGGGGTCGGCGTCGGGGTCGGGGTCGGGGTCGGGGTCGGGACTGGGATCGGGGTCGGGGTCAGGATCGGGGTGGGGATCAGGACCGGGATCAGGGTCAGGATCGGGATTGGGATCGGGGTCAGGGTCGGGATCGGGACTGGGATCAGGGTGGGGATCAGGACCGGGATCGGGGTCGGGATCGGGGTTGGGATCAGGGTGGGGATCAGGACTGGGATCGGGGTCAGGATCGGGACTGGGGTCGGGATCAGGACCAGGATCGGGGTTGGGATTGGGAACAGAATCAGGATCAGGGTCAGGATCGGGATCAGGATCAGGATCGGGGTCGGGATTGGGATCAGGGTTGGGATTGGGATCGGGACTGGGGTCGGGAGTGGGGTTGGGGTCGGGATCAGGGTTGGGATTAGGACCAGAATCAAGGTCGGGATTGGGGTCGGGATTGGGATCAGGATCGGGGTCGGGGTTGGGATCAGGGTCGGGATTGGGATCAGGGGTTGGGATTGGGATTGGGATCGGGACTGGGGTCGGGATCAGGGTCGGGGTCGGGATTGGGGTTGAGGTCGGGGTTGGGATCGGGATGGGGGGTCGGGATCGGCCCTCATGCCACCCGTCCTTCCCGGCAGCACCGAAGCCTTCAGCCCCGAGCGGGGCGGGCGGGCGGATGCCACCCGGCTGATGATCGTGGTGACGGACGGGGAGTCCCACGACGGCGAGGAGCTGCCGAGGCGCTGGCGGAGTGCGAGAGGCGCAACGTCACCCGCTACGCCATCGCGGTGAGCGCCCCGGCCACCTCCCTGCCCGCCAGTCGGGATCAGGCGCCGTGCCTCAGTTTCCCCGCTCCCCCTCCGTGCCGTGCCGGGGTGGGGACCCCCTCCCCCCCCATCCCTGCTGCGTTGGGGGAAGGATCCGGCCCCCGGCCAACGCTGGGTCCCCTCTCCCCAGGTGCTGGGGCACTACCTCCGCCGGCAGCAGGACCCCGAGGATTTCATCCGCGAGATCAAGTACATCGCCAGCGACCCGGACGAGAAATACTTCTTCAACGTCACCGACGAGGCCGCCCTCAACGACATTGTGGACGCCTTGGGCGACCGCATCTTCAGCCTGGAAGGTGACGTGGGGCCGGATCCGGGCCTGGACCCCAGCGGGGAGGGGGGGGGCGCGGGGGGGGGGAGGGGGAGCTGCAGAAAAAACAGCTGGAACCACATCTGGAGGAACACCGTCTCCTTCCCCCTCCCTCCCCAGGCACCCACGGGTACAACGAGAGCTCCTTCGAGCTGGAGATGTCCCAGATCGGCTTCTCCATCCACCTTCTGGAGGTGAGGCTGCCGGGAGGGGCAGGATCGGGCCCAGGGAAGGGCTGGAGCGGGGTGGGGGAGGGCACGCGCGCCTGCCCCGGGGGCTTTGCAGAAGTGGAAAATAATCCTCAGCCCGTCCCGGGGTTGTGCGTCCCCGTCAGGCTGAGTGTCCCCAGGAGACATTTTTTGGGGGGGGGGGGGGGGGGGGTTGGGGACAGTGAGGCATCGCCACGCACGCGGTGTCCTCGAGGCGTGTGACACACGCTTCGCCCCCAAGCTCCCATCCAGCCACGGCATCGTGTCACACCCCCCCCCCCCCCACCCCCCCCCCCCCCCCAAAACCTTCGCTTCCCCCCTCCCAGGACGGGCTCCTCTTCGGCACGGTGGGGGCCTACGACTGGGACGGGGCCGTGCTGGAGGAGAGCCCGGCGCGGCCGCCTCGTCCCGCCCCGCAAAGCCTTCGAGAAGGAGTTCCCGCTGGAGCTGAAAAATCATGCGGCTTATTTGGGTACGGGGTGGGGGCGGTGGGGGGGGAGGATTTCCCGAGGGATTTGGGGTGAACCGGGGATGCTCCGTGTCCCGGAGATTTGGGGCAAATGGGGGGATCATCGGCAACTGAGGGACGCTCGGTGCCCCGGGGACGCAGCGTAAACCAGGGGTACTCAGCACCCGAAGGATGCTCGGTGCCTGGAGGTGCTGGGCGGGGGGGGAACTGGGGATGCTCAGCATCCCAGGGATGTGGAGCAAATGGCATGCTCGGTGTCCTGGGCACGGCTGGGGGGCAAAACCGGGGACGCTGGGTGCCCCGGGGACGCTGGGTGCCCCAGGGACACGGGGTGCCCCAGGGACATGGGGTGCCCGAGGACACGGGGTGCCCCAGGGACGTTGGGTGCCCCAGGGATGCTCCGTGCCCCAGGGACGCTGGGTGCCCCAGGGACACGGGGTGCCCAAGGGACATGGGGTGCCCCAGGGACATGGGGTGCCCCAGGGACACTCCGTGCCCCAGGGACACTGGGTGCCCCAGGGACACGGGGTGCCCCAGGGATGCTCCGTGCCCCAGGGACACTGGGTGCCCCAGGGACGCTGGGTGGCTGAGGACCGGCACCACCAGCGCCAGGGCTTTTCCCCGCGGCTGACGCCGGGGCTCTCCCACCCCAGGTTACGCCGTCTCCTCGCTGCGGCTGCCCGGTGGGCAGCGCCTGTACGTGGCCGGAGCCCCTCGCTTCCAGCACAAGGGCAAGGTGATTCTCTTCCAGATGGATGCTGTGGGGACCGTGACAGTGGCCCAGGCGCTGACGGGGGAGCAGGTAGGGGCTGCTGGGGGGGGGGGGGGGGGGGGCACGGGGCTGCCGGCAGCCCCCAGCCTCACGCGGCCCCGCCGTGTCCGGCAGATCGGCTCCTACTTCGGCAGCGAGGTGTGCGCCCTGGACGTGGACGGTGACGGTGTCACCGACGTGTTGCTGGTGGCAGCTCCCATGTACCTGGGTGCCCAGAGCAGGAGACGGGGAGGGTGTATCTCTACAGAGTGGGGCAGGTGAGGGGTTGGGGGGGTGCAGGGGGTCGGGGGGGGGGACGGGGACGGGAGGCACAGTGGGGCTGGGGGGGGGATGCAGTGGGTCAGGGGACACAGAGGGGTTGGGGGCTGGAGCGGGCTTGGGGGGGGATGTGGCTGGGTTGGGGGGGGTACAGTGGGACTGGGGGGGACACAGCAGGGGCAGGGGGGTACAGTGGAATCGGAAGGGACACAGCAGGGTTTGGGGGGGGGACACACAGCAGGGTTGGGGAGATGCAGTGGGGCCGGGGGGGAGGGGACGACACAGCCCAGGGGATCCCCCTCCTTCCCCCCTCCACCTCCCGGGGCTCAGGCACGGAGCACACAGGGCCGAACCCGGCACCGTGGGGTACCGAGGGCCCCCCTGTGCCCCCCCAGCGGCTCCTGGCCCCCGCCGGCACCCTGCACGCCGACAAGAAGCCACAGGACTCCCGGTTCGGCTATGCCCTGGCTGCCGTGCCGGATCTCAACACGACGGCTTCAACGACGTGGTGGTGGGGGCTCCGCTGGAGGATGGGCACCGCGGTGCCGTCTACCTCTACCACGGCGCCCCGGGCACCCTCCTGCCCCATTACAAGCAGGTGAGATGGGACCAGGGGGTTTGGGGGGGGTCTTGCTGCCATCTGGGGGGGGGGGCTCCCTGAGGTTGAGCGCAACCGTATACAAGGCAGCAGTGAAGCCACTGCTCTCCCTGCTCTCACCTCCCCAGCGCATCGAGGCAGCGGCGCTGGGTCCAACCCTCAGCTATTTCGGACGCAGCGTGGACGGGCAGCTGGACCTGGATGGGGACGGGCTGGTGGACTTGGCCGTGGGGGCGCAGGGGGCGGCTGTGCTGCTGCGGTGAGTCCTGGGGACAGGGACACGCGGAGGGGACCCCTCTGTGCCACCAGCCCCCGCGCTCTGCAGGGCCATCTGGCTCGGCCATACCTGGCGGGACGCTCTCGGGCATCTCCTGGACTCCCCCGTGCCTCAGTTTCCCCTTGCTATAAGAGGAGAGCCTGGGGACGGCACAGGGATGGATGTCACCGTCCCCACGAGCTTCCTGGTGACACTGTCCCCTCGCTGCCAGCTCCCGCCAGATTGTCCAGGTCAACACGTCGCTGACGGTGGAGCCCTCGTCCATCAACGTCATCCAGAAGAACTGCCAACGCAGCGGCACCGGCGCCGTCTGCCTCCGGGCCAGGGTCTGCTTCCGCGCCGGGACCCGAGCCCGGGGCCAGCGGGACAGGGAGATCGGTGAGTGCCGGGGGACGTGGCCCGGGAGCATCCCCAGGGCTTCCCCGGAACATCCCTGGAGCATCCCCGGGGTGTCCCCTGGGCTTCCCCAGAGCGTCCCTGGAGTATCCCCGGAGCATCCCCGGGGTGTCCCCTGGGCTTCCCCAGAGCGTCCCTGGAGTATCCCCGGAGCATCCCCGGGGTGTCCCCTGAATATCACCAGAGCAGCCATATGCCATCCCTGAAGCAGCCCTGGAGCATCGCTGGGGTGTCCCCAGAGTGTCACTGGAGCACCCGTATGCCATCCCTGGAGCACCCATATGCCATCCCTGGAGCATCCCAGGGCGTCCCTGGAGCATCCCTGATGCATCCCCGGGGCATCCCCGGAGCATCCCTATGATGTCCCCAGAGTACCACTGGAGCGTGCTGTCCCCAGAGGACCCCTGGAGCATCCCTGGGGTGTCCCCAGAACATCTCTGGGGTGTCCCCAGCCCCGTGGGTGGCCCCAAGCACTGACCACCCCCCCCCCCCCCCGGCACAGAGCTCCGGTACAACGTCTCCCTGGAGGAGCGGACACCGGGAGCCCGAGCTGCCTTCGACTCCGGCGCCCGGCGGCTGCTGCAGCGCCGCCTCGAGCTCTCGCTGGGGAGGCAGAGCTGCCTCCGCTTCCCCTTCCACGTCCTGGTGAGCCGCGGCGCGACCCCTCCCTGGGACACGGGTGGCCTTCCCCCCCCCCCCGCCCCCCCCAGCAGCACTGGGGGCTAACGGGGACCCCTCCGCCCTCCCCAGGACACCACGGACTATCTGCGACCCCTCAGCTTCACGGTGAGGTTGGCCATGGCCGAATCCACCGGGCCAGTGCTGGATGAGACGTCCCCCACCACCATCCGGAAACTGGTGGGTGCTGGAGAGCCGGGGGGGGCGGCTGGATCCAGGATCATCTCCGGTGCTCCCGGCACCGGGATCACACCCGGGATCTCCTTCCAGATCCCCTTCTTCAAGGACTGCGGGGAGGACGACGAGTGCGTCACGGACCTGGTGCTCAGGGCCACCATGGACATGGTGGGCTCCAGGTACGGGGCGTCCCTGCGGCGTCCCGGGGCTGAGCCGCGTCCCGGGAGCCCCCGGGGCTGTAACCGCCTTCGCCGCTGCAGGCAGAGCCCCCACGTCCTGCGCAAGGGCAGGAGGAAGGTGGTGGTGGACGTGGTCCTGGAGAACAAGAAGGAGAACGCCTACAACGCCAGCCTGCTCCTCCGCTTCTCCAGCAACCTCCACTTCTCCAGCCTCGCGCTCCAGGTACGGGGCCACGGGGAGGGTCCCCCAGACCTGTGTGGACCCCCCCCAGCCCCTCCAAGACATGGTAGTCCTTCCAGCCCTGTACAGACCCTCTAGTCCATCCCAGGACAAAGACTCTCCAGTCTTATATAGACCCTCCAGCCCGTTCTCATCCCCAGCCCAGCTCAGGTAGGGGCTCCGCTGGCCCCATGAGTCCCCCAACCCGTCCCAGGTGGGACGTGGGGCTCCGCTGGCCCCATATGGGTCCCCCAACCCGTCCCAGGTGGGACGTGGGGCTCCGCTGGCCCCATATGGGTCCCCCAACCCGTCCCAGGTGGGACGTGGGGCTCCGCTGGCCCCATGAGTCCCCCAACCCGTCCCAGGTGGGACGTGGGGCTCCGCTGGCCCCATATGGGTCCCCCAACCCGTCCCAGGTGGGACGTGGGGCTCCGCTGGCCCCATGAGTCCCCCAACCCGTCCCAGGTGGGACGTGGGGCTCTGCTAGCCCCATATGGGTCCCCCAATCCATCCTGGGTGGGGGTCCATGTGGTCCCACAGGGCCCCTCAGCCCTGTGCTCAGCCCAAGCACTGCCCCCCCCCCCCCCCCCGGCTCCATCCCCCAGCACTCCCATCCCCATCTGGCCGCAGGTGACATGTCCCCCCCCCCTCCACAGGACACCAGCCCGGTGAAGCTGGAGTGCACGGCGCTGGTGGGTCACCGCCGGCTCTGCAGCGTCGGCTACCCCGTTTTCCGCTCGCTGGCCAAGGTAGGGGACCGGGACCCCGACTGGGACCCCCCCCGGGACCCCCATTGACCCCGCGCACCCATCCCACCCCGCTCACGGCCCTGCTCGCCCCCAGGTCTCCTTCGCCCTGGAGTTGGAGTTCAGCTGCTCCATCCTCCTTGACCGAGCCGAGGTCATCCTCGAGGCCAGCAGGTAGGAGCGGGGGGGGGGGGGCTGCACCCCACGAGGTGGCCGAGGTGGGGGTTGTGGGGGTCGCGGGGTCCTCCCGAGCTCCCCACAGCCACGTCTCCCCTCTCCAGCGACAGCACGGAGGCGATGCCGGAGGACAACGTGGTCCGGCTTTCTGCCCCCATCCGCTACGAGCCCGACGTCTTCCTCTCCAGGTGGGGCTGAGGGGAGCGGGGCAAAGATTGGGGGGGGGCGCTTCAAGGTGCTGGGTATGGAGGCGGCGGAGACCCAGGATTGGACCCCGCTCTCGTCCCGGCAGCGATGCCAACCTGCACCGCTACGAGGTTCACCCGCTTGGCACCTTCCCCCATGGCCACGGCCCTGAATTCAAGACCACGGTGAAGGTGAGGAGATAGGGGGGGGGGTGCAGAGGGGGGGTTTGGGGGGTCCTGGCTCACCCCGCTCTTCCCCCCCCCCCCCCAGGTGCAGAATTTCGGGTGCTACCCGGTCCAAAACCTCACCCTCCGCATGGCCCTGCCAGCCCTGGGCTACCACCGTGCCACCTTCCTCTCCATCACACGTGTCCTGGCCGACAACGTGAGTCCCTCGCCCGAGCCAGGGGTCCTGGGGGGGGTGGGGGGTCCCTGCACCCCCTCAGCGCTGAGCCCAGCTCCTCTCCCCCCCCCCAGGCTACCTGTGTGCTGCAGAACCCCCCTGAGGAGCCACGGCAGCGGGGCACGGCCACGGTGGTCCCCGTGCACCCCGAAGACCTCCTGCACGTGGACAGGCTGGTGAGCATCGCCGCAACGCCCCCCGAGCCGGGGTTTGGGGGTGGGGGCGAGGGGAGCTGGGGGGGGCTCCCCGCCACGTCACCCCACATTTCCCCCCCCCCCCCCCCGTAGGACTGTGGCAACGCCTGGTGCCAGGAGCTGAGCTGCCGGCTGGGGCGGCTGGACCGCGGCGGGGAGGTCTCCATCCACGTCCTCCGCACCGTCCACAACGACTTCTTCCGCGGGGTGAGGAGGGGAAGCGTGACCACCCCCCCCCCCCGCCCCCCCTTACCCACCATGGTCCGGCCGGGGTGGGAAACACGGCTTGAACCCCCCCCGCCCGGCCCCTTCCCCATCCCCAGGCTAAATTCAGGAGCGTGAAAATCGTCAGCACGGTCTGGCTGGGGGTCCCGGGGAGCAGCGTGCTGGTGCTGGAGGAGGGGGCACATCGGAGGGAGGTAGGAACCCCCCGAAACCCCGCTGCCCCCCAAACCTGGGGCGCAGGGCTGTGGGGACAGCCCCGTTCCCGTCCGCTCCCCGGGGAACCTTCTTTTTCCGCAGACGGTGCTTGAAATCATCCAGGCGAAGCGGGTGCCCGTCTCCCTCTGGATCCTGGTGGGCAGCATCCTGGGGGGGCTGCTCCTCCTGGCACTGATCATCTTCTGCCTGTGGAAGGTGAGAGCGGGGCTGGGGGGGGACGACGGGGGGGGACAGGGGGCTCTGCCTGCCGCCCTCACGCTCCCCTCTATCCTCTCCCTCTCGCCCCAGCTGGGCTTCTTCACCCGCAAGAAGCTCCCCGAGGAGGAGGAGGAGAAGGAGGAGCAGTGAGGGCAGGCGGTGGCCCCTCGAGCCCAGCACCGTCGGGGAAGGGCCGTGTCCCCTTCCCCATCCTTGGGGACATCCAGGGGCTCGGGGCTCGGGACTCTGCCCCCCAACCCCCCCCCCCCCCCCCCCCCCCGGCCTCGGCTCCATCCTCGCGGGGGGGCGCTGCCTCCGGGGGGGGCTGGATTGTGCTGGCACGGGGATGCAGCCAGGTGAGGTCGGGGTCCAGCGTGGGGGTGAAGGAGCCCCCCCCACCCCCCCAAAAAAAAAAAAAAAAGGTTTGACCCGAAGGACTTGGGGGTGGTTGTGGAGGTGGGGCGACGGGGAATCCGCCGGGCTGAAACAAGCAGCTCCACCAATAAAGCTCAGCCCCGCGGAGACGCTCGAGCGCGTGGTACCCGCCGCCGCGCTCTGCCTGCATCCCCGGCGCCGCCCGGGCTCGGGGATGCTCCGGGACTAGAAGCGCTTTCCCGCCGCTGGGGGGGGAACCCACCGAAACACTCCAGGGTGACGCCAGCGAGGGCCAGGAAATATAAAACAACGGGGGGGGGGGGGACGACGACAAGGGGCGCACGTCCGCCAGATGCCCCAAAACACCCCCCACCCCCCCCCCACCTCCTCCCAAGGTCCCTTCAAGCCCCTACATCTCCGCCTGCCCTCGCAGGGTCTGGCCCGGTGAAGCTCCCGGGAAGCTTCAGCCGAAGCTCCCAGCTGAAATTTCCTGCCCCCCCCCCCCCCCCCCCCGGGGGAGAAAATCCCCGATTTTAGGCCTTTCGGGGCTGAGCCGGCACCACGTGCGAGAGGGAGGAACCGGGGGCAGAAACCTGGCGCTACCCCCCAGGTGTCACTAGAAGGTGTGTGTGGGGGGACCCCCCCCCAAAACTCACCCTGTGCGCAGGGCACTTTGGGGGGGGGGGGGAGCCCGAAACGCCGAATAACAGGGAAAAGCAACGAGAAACCCAGCAAAGAAAAGGCTTAAAGCGGGGCCCAGCTGCGGTTAAAGCATGTTCCCCCTTTCGTTGGCACCAACCGACGCGGCTGAGCGCCATTTACCGGCTCTGAGCTCCCAGCCTGGCCCTCGAAAGCAGAAGACGAGGGGCCCAGGGCGGGACGGGGGCACCGCGTCCCCGGCGGGGAGGTGGGTTTCGGGGGGGGTGGGGGGGTACCGGTCCCCCGGGAGCCGAGTCCCGGAGGGTCAGACTTACCCGCAGCCGCGGCGCGAGAAGGGACGCAGCCGATGCCTCAAAACACCGTCCCACCGCTGGTCGCCCCTCCCCGGTCCACGGTAGGGCTCAACCGCCGCCCGCCGGCACCTGGATAAGAATTTTTCTCACCAGAAAAGCCCCTTTACGGCCGCCCCGCGAGGTTATTTCCATCCCCCTCGGTCCTCCGACGGCCCCCCCCCCCCCCCCCCCGCCTCTTCCAGCCCCGACAATCTTTCTCCACAACCGGTCTTCTTTATAAAGGCCTTTATTTGACTTAATAGCAAACGAAACACGAGTTTAAATCGAGTGTACGTAGTACACCGTTTACAGCGACGAAGCGGCAACACGTTTAGACGCGACCTACCTCTCCCTCCCGCCCGCCGCCGGGCCGAGCCGGGGGTTTTTACCATTGCCGGTTTAGCGGGCGCCGTTAAGCACAGACGTTATTCGGAGGATAAAAACCAAGAGGTCAAAGGTGGATGAGACGTTACGGAAGCGGAAATAAAACGAACGAGGGAGAATCCGCAAAAAAAAAAATAAAAGAGGCTCTCCTGAAGTCAGGGGAGTAGGGGGGGGGATTAAGGTCGTGTGTTAGACGCTGAGGAACCGGCCGTTAAAATGGCTACGCGGAGTTAGGTCTGTCTTCCTAAAGGATGCCTTTAATGTGGTCCATGTGATACAAGCCAGCTAAGGATCCTAAACGACTCGCTGCGGGCAGGGGACGGGTTGGGGCAGACCCGGGGACACGGGCAGGCGGGGAAGGGCCGGAAAAAAACAAACCCCCCATCAAAGGGAAAACGACGAGAGAGGGGGGGGGGGGAAAAGAAGAAAAAAAAAAAAAAGTCCACGACAAGACAGAAAATCCCGCTCGGTGCATCCCTGCTCCCGGAACCGGGGTGGGGGCTCCTGCGCGTCCCGAGCAAACTCCTCCTCCGCCAGCGCCTCGGTAAGAGCTCCGGAGACCCTTCGACGCCTCCGTCTTCGCCTCCGCCTCTCCCTCGAGAAAACCTCGGACACCGTTTTATAGACACCGTCACTTGAATTCAAGAGAAGAGGCGGCGGCGGCGGCGGCGGTGGGGGAAAAACCAACCCCCCCCCCCCCCCCGGGATTCGATGGCACCCAGCCGGTTCGAGGGGCAGGGAAAGGGGGCAGAGGAGAGGAGTCAAAAAAAAAAAACAACCCCAAATCTTCTCCTTTCCATCCCCTCCTGGAGCGCGGCGCCGGGGAGGCTTTCCCCACCTTCGCCACCTCTTTGCTGGACGCAGAGGAGGCTGCACGAGAGATCTCGGGACCCAGGCAGGGTGTTCCCGTCCCGTCCCCCCCCCCCAAAAAACCTCCCTGCGCCAGCTCACCCCCCCCCCCCCCCCCCCTTCAGACGGGCCACGTTTGAAGTGAAGGTTTCACAAGTGTAAAATCAAATCACTCAAAAGAGACCGAATTTAGGACTAAGGAGGCGATTCCAACGGAGACGCGGCTCGCTGGGAGATGCTAGTTTAAAGTTTCCGGAAAAAGACAGCACCCGCTGCAGTAACGCCAGGGGGTGGGTCCCTCCCGGGTGGGTCCCTCCCCTGCCCTATATTTCCTGCTACTCTTTTTTTTTTTTTTTCCTTTTTGTCGTCGTTTGAATTATAATACAATGTACATCTGTAGCAACGATACTCCGGCCAGAGCCCCCAGGGAAGCCCTCGGGCGTCAGAAAGTCCATCGGTCGTGTAGTTGGCTTTCACTGCTAAAGCTGTTACTCGCTGAGGCCTCGGGGTTTTGCGTTTGCCGAGTCGAATCTTCCCCCTTTAAGCTCTTCCTGCACACCGGACACGTGTCGTGCTGCAAGAGAAACGCGGGGGCTTCAGGGAAACGCCGCTCGGACGGCTGCTTTACCCGGCTGGTTTCATCCCGTCAGACATGCAGGGCCGGGCTCGGAGACGGGGCAGCTCCCGGGAGCCCGAAGAGCGGCGGTCGCCCGCGGGCAGCGGCTCTTACCAGCTCTAACCACGGCACGATGCAGTTGCTGTGGAAGAAGTGATTGCAGGGTAACTGCCGAACTTGCTCTGCCACCGTGTAGTCCTCTTTGCAGACAGGACACTCCAAACCCGTATCTGGAAGAGAGAGAGACAGAGCGAGGAGGGTGAAGCAGAGGGCGGCTTTAGCTCTCCGGGAATACCGGCTCCGGTCTTTACAAGCCGGGGTAGGTTGGCGGACAACCTGCCGGGGACGGCGGCGTTCACCGGCCAGGTATCGGAGAAATCCCTCACGTCCTCTGCGGACGACTGGCAGCAGAGATAATAAATCGGACTAAGGGTATTAGAGCCGAGTCCTGCCGAAACTTCCTCGCCCAGGACGAGGGCGGTTTCGCGAGGCCGGCGGGGGGGGGGGATGCTTCCATCGCACATCCTCCTCCGCGAGAGCCCAGCGGGCTGCCTGCGCACCGTCGACCGCGAGAGACGGCGAAAACCCGACCCCTCTTCCTCCCTAGCGAGCCCGTGAAGCTAACGCAGACGTCGCGAGCCACAGGCAGCGGGGAGACGGAGCCCCCAGCCTCTCCCGACTGCCAGGGCACGGCCCGAGCTCTGTCAGTTCAAACAGGCGAGTCCAGGCATTGCGACGTGGAAATTCAGACGCTCCTTGGCTTCCCCGACAAGAGGAGACACGGGTATATATAAAAAGCAGCAGACAAAAATATCTCTTGCGGAAACGGCTTTTCTAATCAAACAATTTGTCTTAACGGAGCATTTCAGTTCCCAGTAACAGCAGCTCGGAGGGAAAAGGAGCCCTTGAGCAGGCTTCGGAGACGGCCTTCTGCAAACACCGGGAGAAAAACCCCCGGGATGAGCTAATTGCAAAAGCAGAAGCGTTAGGAGAAACCCACGGGTCTCTGCTGCCAGCCGCACCGCGGGAACCTGCGAGGTCTACATGACACTTCCAGAGCGGTTCGGCAGGAATACGTTCGGAGCCTCATCTGCCAGCCCCGCTGTGAGCCAGCCTGGGAGGGGAGAAAGCAACGCGCCAAGCCCAGCTCTAACGAGACCGTCAACAGCAGCACAAACAGAAGATTTTAAAAGGAGGCAAAGCGATCGGGGGGGGATGGGGGGGTCGGTAGGCCAAAAAGGCAGCGCTCGGGGCCTGGGCAAACGCTGCGGAAGGAGGGAGGGCCTTGCCGACGGCCTGAATCGGCGGAGAGCCGAGACTCCCGGGAGAACCGAACGCCAGAGACGGCAGCAGGAGCAAAGCTCAGGATCTCCCGAGCTGGACGACACGAGCATTTCCAGCCCGAGTGCAGGCAGTAATTCAGGAGGCCGGAGCAGCGCTGCCTCCTTCCCTCCCGCCTCGGCCAGGGAAGCTCAAGGACGCAGCGAAGAGGCTGATCCTTGGCAGAGGGAGCGGGGGAGCTCAGGGTGCGTCCGTCAAAGCATCGGGAGACAAGTGGCGTCGGACACCGGCAACTGATTTCACCTACCAACTTGTTCCTGAGTTACTGTCACCGTCGGGAGAGACGAGATCTTCTCTTTGTCGGCTGGAGGCGGTCCTGTGTTTTCCAGCTGCCCCAAGAGCTGCAAGAGAAGAAAACACGCCGCGCTGAGGAGCAGGAACACGGCTTTGCCGTGCAGAGCATCGTCGCACAAACGCGGAGCACGGAGAGCCCTAGGTCCCAAAACCAGACAGCCGGGCAGGAGCCGCCCGGCACGGGCTGTCCCCGGGGGAGGCCTCTGGCCTGCTCCTAAAGCCCCTGAAGCGACAGACATCGCCGCCTTCCCGGACAGACCGCGGCCAAGGCCAGAAACGTTCCCGCTGCCCAGCCCTAGGAGCGAGCTGGGGCCGTTTCATCCTAGCTCAGATACTCAGCGCGCAGGTGACCGTTCCCTCCTCCGTGGCAACGTTCTCGGTGCTCAGACCTTACTTTCACGCCTCCGATCTCGACAATCCCACTTCTAACATCGTTGCCCTCCAGACTTTTTCCTCTTGCATCAACTGAAGGGCTCGGGTGGGAAGGGGAGACATTGCCACAGACACGGGAGAGGGTGCTAAGCTACCCCTGGAGGATTTTGAACCGAAAGGGAGTCGGTAGAGGCGTTTTGAGAAGAGGGAGAACCTCGTACCGCAGAAACAAGGGAGACCGAGCGCCTTCCGCCTCTCCCAGGACTTGACCAGGGTGTTAGGAGGAAAGAGGAGACCTCCCAGGGCCGTAAAGAGAAGCCTCTTCAGTCGAGTACCGCCACCAAACCGAGGGGCAGCCGTACCAAAGCCTGCGCTCCTGTGGGCCTGCGTCTCCTGCGTGGGGTCTCTGACGTCGAACGCAGGCTGGGCTCGAGCCGCAGCGGCGGTGCGGACAGCACCTCTTTCCCAGCGTTACAGTTTCACGACTCATAGGAATTTTAGACTGTTAAGACCTAGATTCTCCCGGCGATCGGCTCAAATGGGTTCAAGCACGGTCAGGGAGAGCGCCGAGAATCATTTGCAGGATGATTTAACTCATTTAACTTTGAAGGCCACGTTAAGACGCCTGGGGTGACACGGAGCCCCGGGGTGGGCAGGGCTGCCGCTCCGGACGCAGCAGAGAGCCGAGCGGAGCCGCCTATCCAGCCTGAATCTGAACCGCGACACCAAAGCCTGCCGCACCGCGCCTGCCGGGGCTCGCTCTGCTCTGCCGGGCGCGGGGTGGGAGGAGGAAGGTGCCGTCTCCGGGCGGCCATGTGGGCTGCAGGCTCATTTTAGGAAGCGGTGAGTAAGGCGGGTGAGACGGGCGTGTGACGCAGCCTGGGAAGCCGGGGGCTACTTATGAATGGCAGCAGATGGCTCTGCCAGGCGCTTTTGGGAGGCGTCAGCACGACAACAGCAGCCAAATTAGCTCTCGGTACAGCATCCGTCTGCTCTTCCCATCCCAGTGACGCCAACAGCCTGGACGAGACTGTTTGTGGACGGAGGCTGGACACCCCCGATCCTCAAAGGAGCCAGACGATGCTTCCAGGGAACAGGAGCGGACTCGGCTCATCCCTCCACGAACCACGGGGGGGGGGGGAAAAGGGCTCACGGCTGCAAATTGCTGAATTTGGTGAGAGATCCGGGGTTGACGCTGGAGATTTTAATCTTTGGCCTCTGCTGAGCCCGCCGCAAGGCACCTGCAAGCCTCGCGCCACGCGTGAGTTGACAGAGAGGCGAGCTAAGACACTGTATTTCCACAGGGATAAGGTCCGACCCCTGCTCCTAGACCCCCCCTGAAGACGCAGGGCACAAGCAGGCACCAAGCCGGGCACCGACGGTCGGTTCCCAGTCCTCGTCCGAAACCCAGGGCTCGTCTCTAGCAGTGGGGCCGACCAGAGAGGAGCACAAAAACTTACAGGCGCAGATCAAAGCCCGGGCCAGCCAGCTTGGGACTTTCTCCACCCAGGCACACAGGAGGGTCTCACCTGGGTGACGATGGCATCGAGGCCGCTCTGTCCCCACGCGTAGTCCCCAGGATTCGAGTGCAGCATCCCACTCCTGCAGACGGGAGCAGAGAGTCAAGGAAGCCGTTTCGCTCGCCCCAAACCAGCCCCGAGGTTTGCACGATCCTCCCAGAGGAGCCACACTGCGGGGACGGAGCTCCCGGGCACCAGACCACTGCTGTTTACTGGTGCGGACAGCCGTGATCAAAGCCAGGGTCTAAACCGTGCTCGCTACTCACCAGGAAAAAGGGTGTTGTGAGCCAGGAATCGCTGAGTTTGCAAAAAACCCTGCAAAGATCTGCTGTATTATTCTAAAGAGGGAGTAATCGAAAGAGAAAAAAAAGAAAAAAAAAAAGAAAAAGAACAAGTTGAGCAAACACACACACGGCAGCGGCAACAGTTTAGCAAGAACGGGCAGCGAAACACGAAATACTGCTCCGATCGATCGCAGCCACGTCGTTGCAAGACTCACGCCTCGGTAAATCCCTCCACAGGAGGGCGAGCCCCGAGACAGAGCACGAAGGAACGAGGGATGCTAACTCATCGGAGCGTGGGAGGGCCGGGAGAGGACATGACTGAGCTTCCCAAGCGCTGACTCGCTTCCCTGCGGCGAGGGTTGGCACCGTTACAGGCAAAACCCACCTCTCCCACCACGCGGCTTCGACTCGTGCCGGGGGGGGGGACAAAGGGCAGAGCATCTCATGTGAAAACCTGCGTTTTCTGGGTCCGAGGGTCACCTACCGTAAGTGCCGGGACCCCGTTTCGCCGGGTTTCTCCCCAAGATCCCACATTTTTTCCACTGACGAGACACTTCCAGGGGGGTCATTCGGGCACTTACCCTTCGATAGCAGGAGACCTGTCGGGGCGCGAGCTGCCCCGGGATCTGTACCTCCGCGTCATGGGCAATCGCGGGGGTCGGCTTGGTCCCCAGAGGTCGGCGTGGGCTTGGTGGCCCCTCTCGTTGTCCCTGCTGTCTTGATCCAGTGAGCTGCTACTCAGAAAGGGTCTGAAGTCAGGAAAGAACATTGTGTGGTCCAAATGGTCCCAAAGCTGGGGGGAGAAAAGGGGAGAGACAAACCACGCACAGCTCCGTCACTAATCCCGGCGGCCCCCGCTGCCGACACGGAGGCAGGGAAGTCCACCTCGACAGAAGCAATCGAGCAAATTCACAGGGTTACCACGGCTCCCAGAAAAAGAGTCTGGCAAAAACGCTTAATTATAGCCCAAACTAATCAGACGCACCACCCCCGAGAAGGCCAGCACGTCAGCGCTCTCCTGCTACGTACAGATCCCAACAACTTCTATTCCGTTAAGCCACCCCAGGGCACTGCGAGGGTTGGCCTCCCTCTCTCCCAGGGCTGGGATTTGGGGAGGGAGCACGCTGGACACCCAGGCCCCACATCCGCGGGCTCAGCGAGCGCTCTGGGTCCTGACAGCCACGGGCGGCAAACGGACGTGGCCACAAAAACCCGAAGCACGGTTGTCATCGTTCCCCCCCCCCTCCCCAGGAGGAGGGGTTCGCGTCTCTGGCTGCGTCCTCCGGTTCAGCGTACCCGACGCGGCAGAACAGAGCAGCACGAAATGGCCGATAATGAAACGTGTCACGCTGTTTCGTGGGGTCCACCCGCACAATTAAGCCACCTCCTGGCTCTGTGGCAGCTCTACCCGCTGCCGGCGGTGCGGAAACCCACCTCCTCCTCGGCCAAGTCAAACTGCCAGCCCTGAGCCTGTCCAAGGACACAGATCAAGAGCTGCTGGGGGTCACCAACGGATCTCTGCGGAGCTCCTGGCGAGGCTCCCCGCCGCGGGCTGCCAGCCTGCGGAGAAACCCGGGGAGGGGGGTGCACGAAAACACCCAGGAACCCGCAGCAAGGCATCCCCATCCCGAGCCACAGCTCGGAGCCGAGAGCCCCCTCGGCCACCCTCACCTGCAAAACCCATTTGGTTTTATTCCTTCCGCGACTCAGATCGCCCGCGGATTAAAGTAACGGCTGAGGCGGGCACTGAAGGTTTACGGTAAGAAAAAAAAAAAAAAAATTAATTTCCTAGGACGCAAGAAAACAAGGCCTGTCAGACAATAAACCCTCCGCGTGCCAGGTGGGAGCAAGCTGCTGCTGCTGCTGCCCGCCGCTCACCCTCAACACGCCCGGGGCCGGGCTCCGCGCCGCAGAAGCGACATTCAAAGGAGCGGCGTCCTCCGTTTTACTGCGGGAATTAAACGCCCAGAGGCGTAACAGGAGGGCTGTTCCCTTCTTACTCGTACTAGACCCTCGTCACGCGTTACGACACGATCAGGCGGCTTAATTTCCATTTCACACCAAATTAGCTCACTTTAAAAGTCTCTTGCATTGCCTGGTTCGATCCGCTACTGGAGGAAAGGGAGAAGTCAAGTTTATGACCTGTTCTCTGAATTAATACCCCGCAGACAAAGGGCTTCGCTTGTTCTCCTGCTGGTGATGATCAAGATACAGCTCTGCCCGCCTGCAGCCACACTGCTGAGAGAGGGCTTTCATTTATTATTCATCCTAAAAGCCATTTTAAATTTACACAGCGCCTTTCACGCAGAGGCATCCCGAAGCTCTTTGTAAACCGACGCGTGGGCTATAAGACGAGATCGCTTCATCTCGCTGAAACACGGGCACTTCTGGGATACGGCGCTGGGGAGGAGCAACGTAACGGCAACGGTTTTGTTCGGGAGACAAACGGATCCGGCTGAAGGCGAGGGGAGGAGAGGCAAACCAGCCGTACGCGGGGAACGTGGAAGCGAACAGGAGGGATCCAGATCCGAAACGCAACGCTATAGAGGAATTTCAGCTATTTGGTGACCCCGTTTCTGGCACTGAACCGAGTGGCTTTGGCTGCAGCACGCCAAGGAGGGCTCAGCCACAACACAGACCCCCAAATCTACCCAGGGATAACCCCTGGCCGACGAGCTGTGACTCAAGGCATCGGGGGGCTCACCTGGCAGGACCGAGGAACAGTTAAAACTCCTCAGTAACGGAGCAAACGAATAACCTGATCTCTGAGCAAGGTCTGCTGGCAGAGGAGGCGCACAGAAATTTTATTTCCATCTCTTTTACACAGCTCGGCCGAACTCCTGAGGGGAGACAGAGCCCCGAGGAACGGAGCCTGCGACCGGAGCCTAAAGCCGCCCTCCCTTCCCCAGGGTCTGGAAGAGGAGCTGCCGCCGCAGCCGCGAGCCCAGGGCGAGTCAGGCGAGGGCACGGCACGAACTCAGGGTGCGTATCCGCGGAGCTCGGCTCCGGCTGTCGGCACGTGCCCGGCTGTTTGAGACTTTAGGTAACGGGGTAAGAAAAGACGCTGCCAGCCCTCGCTGCCCAATGGCCCCTTGCTCCGAGGTCCACGCGACTGAATTACAAGACAGGGATTTTGTTCCAAGTTTGGACTTTTTAGACAGCTGCCAACTTTCAGTTGGTAAAAGTCGGAGCAGCAATGAGCGGGGAGGAAAGGGCGGTCAGGCAACACCCTCCCCGGCTGGCTGAGCATCACCGACACACGTCCCAGCATCTGCCAGCACCAGGGGCCAGGGCGTCTTTCTAGCACGCTGCTCTTCCCGCCCTGCCCAGCGAGCAAACCCCTGGCAGCCTCAGCGGCCTCCTCGAAATTTGCCAAGTTCCTGAAAACGCCTGTGAAGATCAGCTGTCCTTTTTACAAGACGCCTTTGTGTACCGCACCCGGAGCCGAGGCTGAAAACCTCTTCACGGCTAGTTTTTTTAAAAAAAAACACAAAACCCAAACCAAACCAAAAGCACGACAGCAAAACTCACCTCTGCGAACTGTGTGGAGGGGCTGTCGTTATGCCGGCTGCCATCTAGGAAACTGGAGAGAAACAGGCGAGTGAGAGCAGGTCTCCCTTCCAGAAACCAGCTCCCCTTCTGGGGTCAAACACAGACGGGAGCTCACGTGAGCAAGACAGGCCCCGTGTGGTCTGAGAGGAGAAAGGGATGAGCAAACACAGCCTGCCTGCGTGAACCGGCGGAATAATTCCTAGGGACAGAAAAGGACTGTTAAAATTAAAGGGCTTCTTTGCGTGCCAGCACACCACGCACAACCTGACCGTGGAAGAAACCCGGTTTCTAACTCTCTGGACTCTGGAAGAGCCTCCTAGGAGGAGGCATTCGAGATGGAGCATCGTCATTCTGCAAACGGGACCGCGTGCGAAGTGCCCCGCAGGGCCCCTCCCGTCTCGCCTTAAGCGACGGGTATACACTTCTGTTCAAGAAGGGGACGCAGCGTGACATTAAGTCCTCTCCTCAGCAACACCCGGCCCCAGATTCCTCCTCTGGCAAGTCTCAGATAGCGAAGGTTCACGTAACCGCTGGTGCCCTTTCGCCTTGCCTACCCCAACCCCAAATAAAGCGGTTTCCTCAGCCGTTACTCAAGAGCGATACACGGTAAGCACTGAACAGGCATCATTTTGGATCCCTCATTCGCCAGCAGCGTGTTCTGCTGGGCGACCAACGACCAAATCCTAGAGAGAAAAGGTATTTCTTTCTCTCTTGGCCCGAGCTGCGAGCTTGGAGAAGCGGTCAGGAGGCTGAGCTGGGGCCAACAGAGGGAAAAAAAAAAAAAGAAGAAAGGTACCGTGAGTCACTGAGATTCTAGCTTGATTCCTTAAAAAAAATAATGCTTTTTGCTCTAACGGACCAAAGAAACGGGCGCCAAAAACCCGTAAGCGCTTTTGTTCACGGGACCTTGTACAGCCTTAATTCACAACTCCCATCTTCTTGGAAGTCTTCCCCAAACCCCTCCACGTGGCTCTAGCACGGGACCGACGGCCACTTGTATTTTCAGTCTCATCTGGTATTAAGTCCAAAATTCGCGCTAATAGATAAGCTTTTCCTTCGCGTTCCTTATTTTATCCGCGTTGCCCACGGTTTTTAGAGGCTTTACACCAGGCATCTTATAAACCAGAAGAAACGTAAGCGGGTGGCAAAACACGCGGTGCACCGACGTGTACGTCACCTGGAATCATCTGTGACTTCTTCGATAAAGCCAGATTCACACCTCGGGCAAGTGTACTCCTGTAAAGAGAGAGGAAACTGGTTTTAGCCACCGAGCACTTAGCTTGAGGTTTCGGGAAAAAGACAGAGCTCAAAAGGTTACAGGCCAGGAGTCTCAGGTGGATTCCTGAGCCCCACCTCCCCGCGAAGGCACTCTGGAAGGCCAGCCTCTCGGTTTCATTAGGAGGATGGCCAAAGCCCGGTGGTTACAGCAGATATTGTTAACCTCAATTGACAGCTGCGGAACAGAAAAACACCCTTATCGAGATCACGCAAGGTTAGCGGCGGACCGAGGAAAAATAAGTTAAGAAACCCAACGCACCCACAGCCTCAAGCCCGTCCGGATAACGACGTTGAAGAAAAGAGCCATTTACAAGCCTGGCGCGAAGCACCGGGACAAGGCCAGTTCCCCGCCCCGCTGGCGGAAAGCACGGCAACGAAACCGGCGTCAGAAAGCCGACGAGCTGCCGGTAACGCAGCTCCGACGGGGAGCTGGATTTGCTGCCGCTCGCGCCGCGGGGAAGACGGCTCTCACGGGGAACTTGCAGAGATGCTCCGCCATCATCAGACTTAGAGCATAAATATTTTTTTACTCCTTAGCGGCTCCTCCCAAGGCCACGAAATCCCAATCCAAAAGGCTCAAACGTGCACCCTTCCCACTGCCGGCTCCCTCCGAGCCCGCCCTGCCAGCCGAGGCGCTGCCGGACCAGCAGCAAGGTGCTGGTCACCGGTAAAGCAGGACGGAGGCGGATGGGCTTGCTCTGCGGCTGCAAAGCTTTTAAGGACGGGAGAGAGGGAACCGGATAATCCAGAGGCTTCCCTGCTCTGGAATACGCTGCCAGGGCCATCAAAGCAGGATCTGCTGCAAGGGGAGGATAAGAAGCAGCCAGGCTGGGTGGACAGGCAGGCGTGCACAGCCAGAGCGCGGGGCACGGAGAAAGAGGCACCTCTGGGTCCACCTCGCAGCCGTCCCCTGAACTCGGGACCCTACGGGCACTCCCCCCCCCCCATCACCTCCCTATCCCTAAGGAGGGGGCAAACCTCTCCCGTGGCTCCTCCAAACTCCTCAGCCCGTGCTCACCTGGCGCTACGGAAGCGCAAGTTCCGTGTCAAGGGTGGGGAAAAGCCACTATCCGGCCTCCCCGCCTCCAGCCCTCCCGAAAACCAGCCAAAGGAGAAGAATTCAGATCTCCCCGGCGCTTCCTCGCCCTCCACGGCGTTACCGAGCAGGGACGCCCCTGCCCGGCAGCAAACACGGACACAGGGAATATCAGCCAGGCCTTGCACCGGCAGGGAGAGGGAAGAAGGGCTCCGTCCTCACGGCTACCTCGGCACGGCAACCCCCGTCTGCCAGCTATTCACCCACCAGAAGAAACGAAAAGGGCTGCTCCCCAGGAGGAGAGCGCCCTGGCCAGCCTTCACCTGGGAGAAGGGCACGTCCAGCTGCACGACCACGCGGCGGTCCCGGGTTCGGCACCGGGGAGCGGGAGAGCTGCTCGCAGGGAACCGCGGGGGCAGCTGGAGCCTTTAGGGTCGGTTGGAAAAAGATTCCTTTTAGAGGGGAAAAGTTTTCCCCGTTTTCGTTGCGAGAGCCCTCGTTTTGTCCCAGAGCTGTGGATCTGCCTCAGTTTAGGGCAAAACATTGCCAGATCCAGAAAGCACCCCCGGATCCTCCCTCCCCAGCCCGTCCCGCTGCAGGGCGGCAGGAGAGCGAGCGCTCCCGAAACCCATGCTCCGGGCAGCGCTTTTTCCAACCCGTGATTTGTGGGGTCTCTGTCCAAAAAAAAAAAAAAAAAATAAAGCCTCCTGACGGAGAGCCTCCGCTTTCTTTCCTCACCCTTCCCAGACCACAGATAAAAACCCCGCCAGCCTCCCGCGAACCACAGCCTCGAGCCCTCGGCATCAAATCCTGCCACCGAGACCTGCGGCCTGACAAGGAAGAGGAAAGAAAAAGACGAGGCGCCCGAGCCAAGCGGCACGCCAGCTGCTCCACGCAGCCCAGCGCCTCCCTGGAACTCCCCGACGCCCCGCCGAGCTCGAGGAGCGGTCGAATTCCCGGTGCAGCGTTACCGGAGCTGGGCCGCAGGTAAGACGACGTCTCCCAGCCCCGTAACACGACGCCCTTGCAGAAGCAGCTCCAAATTCACCCACGTCTTTATTTTATTTTTCCTTTTTTTTTTTTTTGCTTCCATGAAACGCAAGCTCCGTCCTCCCGGCCCCTGCCACCGCGCAGCTCCCTGTCATTTTCCCCACCGAATCTGCATTTCAGAGAATTCCCTGAAAATGGCACACAAGCCCTCGAGACACCTCAATTAATCTCATTTTGCTTTCCCCCCCGAAGCAAAGCATTAGCTGGCAATATTTACCAGGCGCTGTGCTTACGCAGGGGCACCTCGCCTGCCAGCTGGAGCGGCTTCAGAGACGGAGAAGAGGGCGGCGGCGGCGGCAGGGGAGGGGGGATGCCCACAGCAGCTTCGCTCCCAAAACGTTCGTGACGCCCCAGCCTGCGAGGGGAGAGGCCGAGCGCGGGTTTCCACAAGGGCCCGTTTAGGCAGCCGAACATGTGGTGTATGAGTATAATGGGAACTGATGGGTCATGAGCTCTTAGAAAGGAAAAAAAAAAAAAAAAATTAAAAAAAAAACCCCAAACAAACCTGTCTGGGGCTTTTGGCTTTGCATCCGTGAATTGCGAGGCCAACGGGAACGGACGCGTGCGTTTGGAAGAGGAACGTGCGGTGCTCGGCTCCGCGCGGGAGCAAATTGCGGGGCTAAACGCCGCCAGGGAGAGCGAGTCCGGCTGCGCGGCCGGGAGGGGACAGCACGGAACACCACTTCCGAAGAGAAACTGCAATACGGGGCAGGGGGGGGAGGAAAAAAAAAAAACCCCAAGGGAGCCGCTGGGAAAGGCTCTGCGAAACGCGGAGTACTCACAGGCGTCCCCTCTTCAGAGACGTCGGGTCTGAACTGCAAATTAGAAACGAGGAGCAGTGAATGCCTGGCATTTCTTAAAGGTAATGAATAGGTACCGAATCAAAAGCTAGGCACTAAAACGCTGGGGCCAGAGAGCTCATTTCGTGCTATACCGCCTCATTTCGTGCCATACCGCCTCATTTCGTGCCATACCGCCTCATTTCGTGCCATACCGCCTCATTTCGTGCTATATCGCCAGGCTTCAGAGCGATACCGAACCAGGAGGATGTTCTGCGCTGCCTAAAAATCCTTCACTTAACTCATTTCCAGCATTTTCCCTGTCAAAACGACCAGGTTAGAAAGGGTTTTTTTTTTTTTAATTTAATTTTATTTTTTTTCCCTAAACTCAGCAGCAGGCCGTGCCATCGGGGACGCTGCTGCGCTTCCCGGGGCTGCGGGTCTGGTGCGTTTCTGGAAGCTTTCGGACGTTTCTTTTTATGTCCTAAGCCGTATGGAAATTACCAGCATCTTGCCCAGAAGCTCGAACGTACAGTCAGAGCACGAAGAGAGATAAAAACGGCGTTCGGGATAAATAGCAACAGGGGGGAGGGAGAAGGGAAACCAGAACAGACGATGGGAGGTGGGTGGGATGCTGCGGAGCCATCGCAGGCACGGAGCGGCACGAGCCCTTCGCCTCACCTCCCCGCTTTCTGCGAGAGGTTTAGGGACGCATCGGGCAGCCCCCCGGGACCTGCCGGAGCCTCCTGCCCGTGCAGAAAGAGCTCGGCGGGCGCGCCGCGTCCCGAGAACCCCCACCCCGACCGTTTTCGGTCGGCACGGGGACCTTATTCCCCCAAGCGGGATCCAGCCACAAGCGCAAAGAGACTTTCCAGGGAGGAACGACAGCATCCTATCGCTCCAACTCCCCTTCAGCCTGGTGGTCTGCGTTTCCCAGAAGGAAAATAAAAGAAAATCCCACCAGGAGCCCTCGCTGCCCGCGGCTCTGCCCGACGGGAGCCCTGCTCACAAGAGACGCGCTAGAGGAAAGCGGCCAGAAGCGGGTGGCACGTACACGGCTGGCCTAAGGGCGTCTGCCAGGGGCGACGTCGCTAGACTTGATCCTACACGGGGCGGGGGGGGGGAGGAAAGGACGGACTAGAAGGTTTTTCAGCCACTGGTTTGCGGGTCCGTACACCCGGGCGGTCCCCAAGCACCCTTTCACCCCCAAAACAGAGGGAAAGACGCAAAGGCGATTCCAGCTGAGAAGCGAGCAAAGGCGTGCGGCAGCAAACCGGTACTAAGCTTTGAGCTCCCTGCAGAAAACCGAACATAAAGGCTACAGAGCGCCAGGAGAAGCGGCGCGCGGGTTGCTTTGGCCCATCTACGGCGCCGTCTGGGTGCTCGGGCTGAGCCGGCAAACGCGCGGCCAGGCTTCTGGCAGAGGCACCGCTCGTGCCTTTGCCCTGTCCGTCGCCCCACCTGGACGCACAGCAAGCCAGGAACCACCAACTCCCCCCCCCCCAGCCCCCAGCGCCGCGTCCCGCTCAGGGGACGCTACGGCGCCCGAAACGCCAAGCGCCCTGTGCCACACCGGTGAGGCCGTCGTGGCACGGCACCTCCCTTCCGCCGTCCGGCCCGTCCTGCCGGCTCAGCCCTCCGTCCCGGCACTTTCAGCACCGTCAGCGTCTTTCCAGCTGAGGCACCAAACCTGAGCTGCTCCCAGCCACCGCGGCCGAGGGCCCGCAGGCGACGGTGTTGAGTTCGACACCCTCACCCGCGAGGTAGGGCTCAAACCGTCCCCTTCTCGTGTTCTCCTGGCTACGCCAGGCGCCGGCAACTTGGAGAGGAGACGTCAAAGCAAGCTCCCTGATCAGCAAGGCACGGACTCCGAGGAAGGAGAGAGAATGAGGCAAGCTGAGAAGTTTTCCCCGGCTCTTGCTCCATCCAGCAGCCGTGCACGCTTCTGCTTGGGTCGCTTGTCCTCCCCTCGACGGCCGCGAGCCCGTCCCACAGCCCTAACCCTGGACGTAACTTACCTGCCTTCCCCTCTCTTCACCAGGCAGCTACGGGCAGGATAACTCAGCTCCACCACCCCGGGCTTGGCTTTGCCGAATTAAACATCCCTCCTGTAACCCCCGCAGCCGCAACGATATTTACTCCTCCTCTTTAAGTACTGGGCAGCATCACTCTGCCCTGTCCAAAGCGGCTTCGCCCGAGGGGCAGCCGCTCCCTGCGTTAAATAAACCAGAGGGTTTATATCTGACGTGGGTAAAAAGAGAGAGAGACCCAGAGAACCGACCCTAATTCAGCACTTTAGAGCCACACGATCAAGCTGCAGCTCGCAGAAAGGCCGGGCCTCGCACACCTTAACCCGCGGTTAGGGAAAGACGGCTCCGACGTCCTCACGTGAAGAAGCAGCGGCAAAACAACCTCCACGGCATCTCTTTCCCCCGGCAGGACGCTGGGGCACTCGTAAGCTCCCGAGATCTGCCGTTGGGCTCTCCCATCGCGCCGGCACACGAGCCGGGACCATGTCTCTCACCCTTGGAGCCCAACAGCTCCTCCCCAGGTCCCCACTCTTGTCACCTCGACGTGTATTTTTACTGCCCGAGGGCTCTCCTCACGCTACGCGTCGGCCGCGGAGGCTGCGGCCGGAGGGCGTGGGGAAGCCAGAAGCATAAAGTGTCTTTAAAGAGTCACTCGATGAATTCGCGGGGGATTGTGACTCCTAAAGCCAACAGCGCAGGTGCAGTCTCCAGCTCAGGAGATGCTTCAGCACAGGGAGGTCTAGGAGAAGGATTGCTCCGTAACCCATCGTTTCCCACCACCTCGTCTCTAGTCCCTTCCCTAGTCCCTCTCAGAAAGAAGGTCCAGGGCTGAAATGACCCAAGACAGCTAATTTTATGCAAAAAAAGGTGTATGTGTGTTTGTTTTTTAAATAAAACCCATTTTGCCAAGAGGAGACGAAGCAGTTGTCACGACGGACAGCAGGCGACACGGAACGCCCTGGGCCAGCATCCCCCTTCCCTGCTCGCTCCCGTACCGAGCCACGCGCCACCTCCTCTGCCCCGAGGCCGGACCTCAGAGCTCGCTGCTGCTCCTTCCCCCCCCGCCACCACCGCCGCAAGGGCAGGGCCCCCGGGGAGACGCAGACGCACGTCGCTGTCGCCGGTGTTACGGACGGGGACGATCGTACCCCAACCTCGACTCCCGTTTCCGCATCGCCGCGCGGTTCACCGGCTGATTCGAAGCGTTTCTCTGAGCCGCACCGCGCCGAGCGCGAGGGAAACTCCGTCGCTGAAAACGCCGGACACCCGGGCGGCAGCTTTTAACCGCGCGTGGCAGCGGGTTAAAGGAAGGCCCGTCATCCTCGGCCTTCATCCAGAGCTCTTCGAGGGTAAGGAAACGTGAAGCGGGAACAGCTCCTCTCCTGGCTCGCTCCCAGCTGAGACCGCCCGGCTTCTCACCGGCGAAGGGGAAGGGGGGGTCAGGCCATTTCGGTGGGGACAGGAGCCTAGCGCGGGTGAAACCGGCCGGCCGTGGCAGGGACGAGCACGAGGATTGCTCCAGCCTCCTCCCACCGCCCCTGGGGAGGGTGGCACGGGGCCGAAACAAGCACACACGGCAGCAGTCGGCACTGCGGGAGCTGTGTCACCGGGAGAGCCGAAATCCCTGCTTAGCTTTGCCTCTCATCCAGCTGCACGTTCTCTCTCTCTCTCTCTTGGCTTTTTCCTCCTGTGCTTTAAAATAAAAACAGATCCGCAGGGCTGCGGCCCCCCCCCCGTCAGGACCAAGCGCCCGCCGCGCGCAGCAAATTGAAATAGCCGGCGGGGGACATCCTTAAACATCAGCCGGCTTCTCGGCGTCAAACCAGCGCTGCAATCCGGCTGCCCGGGCAGCAATCAACCCAGCGCGAGCCCCGTCGAGGACCCAGCGCGAGCCCCGTCGAGGACCCAGCCTCCCATTAAGACTACGGGCTCCTGCCGACACGGAGGCAGCCCCCGACCACCCCAAAAGGGCCGGAGGCGACCTGTCGAGGTGCCGTCCCCGCTCAGGGCGCCCACGCATCAGGGCGTGCAGGCAGGGAGCGAAGCCTGCGCCGCCTCTGCCCGCTCCCCGGGAGGTTCCAGCTTGCTGCCGAAGCGAGAAGACGCAGCAGCTTCACCGAGGACGACCGCCGCATCTAAAACCGACGTGCCGGGAGCCCTCGCCAGGTCCCGGCAGCGAACGCCGCGGCGGCTGTGTCCTCGCTTTGAAAGGAGGCGGCAGCCCCGCGCCTCTAAATCTTGCCCGAGGAGCAGCAGATCCTCCCGCTCAGAGGGGGTCGGCACAAAGAACAACCTCCCGGACAGACAAACCGTCTGCAGCCGGGGTTTTAGTTTAGGTTGCCGTTATCCTGGTGAGAGCAGTTAGAAAAAAAAAAAAACCCAAAACAACAAACCAGCGCACTCAGCATTTGTTTTGTTTTTGCAAAGACAGGGAGAGAAGTTACTTGCCTGGGGTGAGCGAAAAAAAGAGGTCGGCGGCGCGGGACCGTGTCCCGGCCCCGGCAAACGGGTCCAGCTTCTCCCAGCTTATCACTTTCGGTTTTGCAGATCCTCCCCCACGGAGCCAGCAATTGCTCTGCTGGAGGTAAACTGAGGCAGGGAGCCCAAAAGAAGCCAGCGCTGGGTCAGCTGGGGGCGCGCACAGCCAGCGCTCCTCCTGCAAGGCAGGGCGACGGCTACGCAGCCTGGAGGGACGAGGGGAACCCTCCGAGGGCCGACCAAAGGGAAGCAGCAAGAGCGGCTCCCCGAGGTCGCCCCACCGCAACCGCAGGCAGAGCGGCCCCACGGCCACGTCTGCCCCGCAGCTATACCCCCCCACCCCCCGACTCGTCCCCCGGTCACGGGGACAGCACCCACCCAACGCGGCGGCCGGTTCAGGCCACGCTCCTCAAAGCGCCGAGTAAAGGTCGCGAAAGCCTCTCCCAGTCGAGCCGACTGGACGGGGAAGGGCGTAGAGAAGCTCTGGCTACGTCTTCCTTCAAAAGGGATGATGCGAAGGAACAGGTTTGGGGACGACCGACGGCAAGCGGCGTCCCCAGCAGGTCACCGGGAACCTGCCCGTCCCCATCCCCACCCCAGGGCCAGGCCAGAAGACAGCCGGAGATCTCAAAAGAGCAAAAATGTTCATTACCGTGGCAGGCGCGAGCTCCAAACAGACGTTTTAATACCCCCGACTGTAACAACCTGCATTTCTAGACCCACCAAAAGCTCTGCGACACTTGTCCCTACCGAAATCCAGCCATCTCCGGAGGGGAACGAGAGCGGAGCCCAGCGGGAGAGGCAAAACAACAGCCTCCACCGAGGCCTCAACCCCGAGCTGGGTTTCTGGGTGCTCTTGAAATAGAAACTGGAGCAAGACACGCCGGGAGAGCCGGGCAAGGCACCCTCCAGGCAGAGGATGCGGCGACCTCTTTAATGCCCACGCAAAGCAGAAGGGACCTCGGTCCGCTCGGGCTCCCGATTTAGAAGCGAAGGAAACCGCTGGCGGCGCGCCGGATCCCAGCGAAGGAAAAACCAGCGGAGGTTCGGTGTGAAGGCGTTTCGTGGAGCGGGCCCAGAGTTTTACTCCCAGGACAAAGAAAGAAAGATTACTGAGGCACCAGGAAAGCCCGAGTCTTAGGGACGGACGGGGTTTGAGCAGGTTTTGGACAGTAATTCTTTTAACAAAGTAGATTTTGAAACACCGGAGGGCAAAGTGCCGAAGTCAGCCCCAGACGGAAGCGGCGCGAAAAGAGAGCGGAGCAAAATTTGGAAGACAGGAGGGAAGAGAAGCACCCGAAGGTGAAGCTACCGGCTCCAGAGAAGAGGAGTTGGGATGGATTTGGATGCAGATATCCGACTTCCATCCCGTCGGACGAGGATAAGCCTCGGGGGGGCTGCCCGTGCCTGCAGAAGCCCCCGCTGGAGGCCGTGCCGGGGCCGGGCGCAAGTGCTTTCGGAGCCTGCGTGCCCCCCTCTTGCTGCCGAGGGGCCACGTCGCTCCGTCTGCCTGGATTTTACAGAAATCAGGGAAGGGGGTCTCGGCACCCGAGGGGTCTGCGCGTGGCCTCGCTCCTGTCTCGGGGACGGAGGAGGGCAGGGAGGGCTCCAACACCCCCGGACGGTAAAGGAGCAGAGGAAACCCACAACCCACGGCTCAGAAATGAACTTTTTGGGTTGACGCAGGTGGTAACTCCCTGCCTGCAGACCCCGGGGCGCCCGCAGGCGACAGGAGATACGGTCCCCGACCTGGGGCAGAGCAAGGACAGCTCGCGAATCGGGCTTGGGAGGTAGACGCAGGCCGTGGGGAACGGCTGCCCAGACGTCTCCCCTCTGTCCCACGCCGCTCAGCCGGGGCAGGACGCGGGCAGGCGGACGAGGGCGGCCGCCCGCTTCACCTCCTCCTCCTGCTGCCCCACACGCCGGCCCTGTCTGCGTTCCCCCAGTCGTCCCGTCCCGTCCCCCCAAGTCCTACCCCTTCCCAGGCTGGGCACTGGGATTACACCCGCCGCCACAGGGAACAGGAGCGTCAGCCCAGTCCTGCCCCCCCCCCCCCCCTTCTCCCCAAATGTCCCCCAACCTCAGCAACAACAACGGGCCAAACCTTCCACCCCCAAAACGGGGGCGGGTGGGTGTGTGTGGGGGGAAATATCGAGGTCACACCAGCCCAGACCCACTTCGAGCTGCCTGGCGGAGGGATCTGTCACCTCCCTGCTCGCCCCTTTGGGGTTGGGGGTGTGGGGGTCCCCAGATACGGGGGAGTCGGTCCCACCGGGCTGGGGCTCGAGCTCCCCTCCCCTCCTCACCTGGAGGGACAGCAGCGACGAAGAGCCCCTCGCGGGCTCGGTTAAGGGGGTGAGAGCTGGGGGTCACCCCTGGGAGGGGGGGGGCCACATACAGCCCCCCCAGCTGCTCTCTGCAGCCTTCTGCAGGGACATCGGCGCTTCCCAAAAGGATCAGAGGAGTCACCCTCTCCTATGGATGGGGGGGGGGGGGTGCAGGTCAACCTCCCCTCAGACTTTTAGGGGGGTCCACCGCTCTCCACAGCCAGGGGGGCTGGGGGGGGCAGCTGGCCCCCACAAGGTTCAGCGGGATTTGAGAGCTCACCCCTTTCTACAGGGATGGGGGGGCCGGGTGGGGGGGGGGTGTCACCCTTAACCGCTGGGTTTCTGGAGAACCGCCCCTTCCCCGTGGGATTTTGGGGGGGCCACCCCTCCCCTGCAGGGTTCAGGACAGGCTGGGGGGGTATCACACCCGCCTCCGGGGCTTTGCAGGGCGGCCCCGTTTCGGGGGGCACCCCTTCCCCACAGGATGGGGCGGGGGGGGGCAGCCCCTCCCTGCGGGGGTCAGCAAGGTGATTTGGGGCAGCGGGGGGGGCGTCACCCCTGTCTGTAGGGCTCGGGGGGGGGCTGTCCTTCCTCACAGGGTCAGGGAGGGGATGGGGGGGGTCACCCCTACCTACAGGGCTCGGGGGGGGGGGGGGGGATACCCCCCCCCAGACTGAACCCCGGGCAGGGGTGACCCCCCCCAAGGGGAGATCTGTGGGGGGGAACGGGGACGAGCCCCTCACCCCCGGGGCCGGCCGAGCCCGGCCCGCCCCCGCCGGGGGGGGGGGGGGGGGGGAGCAGCGGCGCTGAGAGGCCTCAGCCTCGGCCTCCCCCCCCCGCACCCCCCGCAGCCCCCCCCCAACCCCCGGCGCTTACCGGCAGCTTGGGGCTGACCTCCCCCTTACAGCTGTGGCAGAAGAAGCGGTGCTGGGACACGGCGGCCGCCGCCGCCGCCGAGGCCTCCGCCATCTTCTCTCTCCCCCGCCTCCGCCGGCTCCCTGCCGTCAGTCCTCCGCCGAGGCAGCGAAGCCCCGGTCCGCCGGGTAGAGCGTCGGCGGAACGACCCGCTAGCCTCAAGCTTCCGGTCCGCTCGTCTGCTCCGGGCCGAGCAGCGAGCTCGCGTGGGCAGAGCGTCACCTCGGCCCGACGAGGCGGAGCGGGCGGAGCATCGCCTGGCCCGGTCCTCCAGAGCGGCGCAACGAGGGGCGGCGGCCCCGAGCGCCACCGGAAGTAGCGGGCGGGGAACCGGAAGCGCCCGTTGCCATGGTGGCCCCGCGGGCCTAGGCCGGGCCTGGGTGAGTGAGGGCCTGGCGGGTCCCCTCCGACGGGGCTGCGGTCCCCCGGGGGGGGACGGGACGCGGGGACCCCGACCCCTCTGACAGGACCCCAGCCCTCCGTGGGGGGCCGTCCCACCTTGGGCGAGGGGGGGACGCAAGGGACCCCGACGCCCCTGAGCAGGGCCGCCCCTTGGGGGGACACCCCCCCCCCGCCATGGACCCAGGCCCCCTCTGACGGGGCTGTGGTCCCCCGGGGGGCGGGACACGGGGACCCCGACCCCTCTGACAGGACCCCAGCCCTCCGTGGGGGGCCATCCCACCTTGGGTGGGGGGGGGGACACGCAAGGGACCCCGACCCCCTGAGCAGGGCTGCCCCTTGGGTGGGACACAGACATCCCCCCACCCCCCGCCATGGACCCAGGCCCCCTCTGACAGGGCTACAGTCCCCCGGGGAGGGACACGGGGACCCCGACCCCTCTGACAGGACCCCAGCCCTCTGTGGGGGGCTGTCCCACCTTGGGGGGGGGAGATGCAAGGGACTCTGACCCCCCTGAGCAGGGCTGCCCCTTGGGACACACACACCCCCACCCCCACCCCCCGCCATGGACCCAGGCCCCCTCTGACGGGGCTGCGGTCCCCCGGGGGGGGACGCGGGGACCAGCCGCGTGCCGGAGCGTCCGTCCGCTCCCCGTCTCGCCCCCACTACGGCGCCCGGGGGGCCGGTTTCGCTCAAGCACTCGGTCTCCCACCGCGCATCCGTTTTGGGACGGAGCACGGATGGGTTTCTCCGGGCAGCGGCGGCGGCGGCACGGCCCCCGTCCCCCCAGAACGGCCGTAATAACGGCGGCGCTCTTCCCCAGCACCGCCGGGCGTGTTTAATCTGCCGTCGAGATGACCCAGGCGGAAATAAAGCTGTGTTCCCTCCTGCTGCAAGAACACTTCGGGGAGATCGTGGAGAAGATAGGGACTTACCTTATCAGGACGGGCAGCCAGCCGCTGCGGATGATCGTCAGTGACACGGGGCTGTTGCTGGATCAGGTGCGTCCCAAAGCCACCCGCGGCGGCTGTAGCCCGGGTGCGATCGGAGGCGTTCGATAACGCGGCCCGGGCCGCTCCGATATCGGCCCGAGCTGTCAGTCGCCGCCGCCGCTCCCGAAGGGGAAACTGGTGGGAAAACCTTGGGGAGGACAAACGAGCGCTTTGACGCCCGTAAGAAAAACATCGGGTGGGTTTTCTTGAGCGGGAGAGAAGGTTCGTCACCTCACTTAAGGAGTCGTCTGGGAAGGAGGAGAGCGTAACTCTGACGTCTCCGCAGGGAGCAAAGGCAGGGAATAGAGCCCAGAGCGAGGGGGGTGACGCGCCCCGGGGGGGGGCAAGACGGTGCCAGAAACGCCGGCAGCTCGGCACCGGGGAAGGTCGCAGCGGGGCGGTGGGAAACGGTGGCTGTGCGTGGAGGAAATGCTCCGGCGGCGGCGGCGAAGGGGGGGGGCGAGCGCAGCGGGGGCTTCTCCGTCCCGTAACCGAGCCCCGCTCTGCCTCGGGCAGGTTAAGAAAGCCCTCTGCGTCCTCATCCAGCACAACCTGGTGACGTACCAGCTGCAGAAGCGAGGTTTCGTGGAGTACGAGGCCCAGTGCAAGCGGGTCCTGAGGATCCTCCGCTACCCGCGTTACATCTACACCGCCAAGACCCTCTACAACGACACGGGCGAGCTCATCGTGGAGGAGCTGCTCCTCAACGGCAAAATGACGATGAGCGCGGTGGTGAGGAAGGTGGCGGACAGGCTGACTGAAACGATGGAAGGTGGGAAGCGCCTCTCCTTAAAAAAAAAAACCAAAACAAAAGGGGTCTGGGAGGGGGAGGAGGTGCAGCGGCCGCCGGAGGCCGGTTTCGCTCGGTGAATGTGGTACCGGAGGCTCTGTGGGCCGCGTTGCAGGGGGAAGCTGGCTGTGAACTCGGAGAAGGAGCCACCCAAAGTGGCCTCGCTGCCGGAGGGGTCGTAAATGCCACCCCCGACACCCCCCCTGCCCCCAAAACGGCCTCCGAGCAGCCTGTTCGTGGTGGTTCTTTGAGGACCGCAGCGTCGCCTCGTCCTCTGGAGCCGCGGGAACGAGCCGGGGGCTGGCGGAGCTTGACGCCGCCCTCTCTGTCCTCTGGCCTAGACGGGAAGACCATGGATTACGCCGACGTCTCCAACACGTTTGTGCGCCTGGCGGACACGCACTTCGTGCAGAGGTGCCCCCTGGTCCCCGAAACCCCCGAGAGCCCCGAGGCGCCGCCTCCCCCTGCGCCCACGCTGGTGATCAACGAGAAGGACATGTACGTCGTGCCCAGGCTGAACCTCGTAGGTGAGAAGCTCCTCGGGGGTGACCCCGGCTGCTACCGGGTGTCAGGGGAGCGCTCGGCCACGCGCTTCCCCGCAGCGGTTTTTAAAAGCGAACGCCGTCGTCTTTGTCCAACAGGGAAAGGGAAGCGGAGGCGATCGTGCGACGAGGAAGAGAACGGCGAACGCAAGGCTAAAAAGCAGAAGCAAGATGGAGAAAGCTCGGAGGTAAGTGGGGACGCTGAAGCCATGTCGCCCTCGGCTCTGCGGGGCTGTAAATTGGAGCCGGGCCTGCGGCGGGCGGGAAGGGCGGGGGCAGCTGCCTGTTGGGCGGGACGCTGCCCGTCTCCCGCGTGTCACCTTTGCTGGGGACGCAGCGCTGCCCCTGTCCTGCCAAGAGCCGAGCTCCTTCCTCCCCCTCTGAGCTTACGGGCTCGAGGGACCCAGCGTCTTCCCAAACACGTTCTCCTGAGGAAACCAAACGAGCGGTTTTGTGGCTCCTCTCCCTCCGTTTTGTGGCTCCTCTCCCTTAGTTTTTGTGGCTCCTCTCCCTTAGTTTTGTGTCTCCTCTCCTTCAGGTTTTTGTGGCTCCTCTCCCTCCGTTTTGTGGCTCCTCTCCCTCAGGTTTTTGTGGCTCCTCTCCCTCGCTTTTGTGGCTCCTCTCCCTCACTTTTGTGGCTCCTCTCCCTCAGGTTTTGTGTCTCCTCTCCCTCAGGTTTTTGTGGCTCCTCTCCCTCAGGTTTTTGTGGCTCCTCTCCCTCAGGTTTTTGTGGCTCCTCTCCCTCGCTTTTGTGGCTCCTCTCCCTCCGTTTTGTGGCTCCTCTCCCTCGGTTTTGTGGCTCCTCTCTCACTGTTCCCCCACAGCCTCCGCCCGACGACGGCATTTACTGGCAAGTCAACATCGACCGGTTCCACCAGCATTTTCGAGACCAGGGGATCGTCAGTGCCGTGGCCAACCGCATGGATCAGGTTCGTGGAAGTGCTCGGAACCCTCCTGCAGTCGCTCTCCACCTCACGGGGGGAGCTTGATGGTTGCGGTCACGGCGGGGAGGTTTTAAACCCTGCTCCGGGGCAGGCAGGGGCGGCCCGCGTTCGGTTCCTGCCGCGGGAGGAGCTCAGGACAGAGGTTCTCCCTAACGAAGGGCCGTTTCCTTCCCCCGCGGATCCAGACCAGCAGCGAAATAGTGCGGACGATGCTGCGGATGAGCGAAGTCACCACGTCCTCCAGCGCCCCGTACACCCAGCCGCTCTCTTCCAACGAGGTCGGTTCCTGCCCCTGAGAAATCGTGGGGGGGTAGCCGAGGCCCTCCTCCGCTCGCACGGCTCCGGCACCGGCTTTGGATCGGGCAGGAAAAGTCTGTGAAGCGCCCGCAGATTTAGGCGAGCTGCTTACTCCGTTTTACCCCCGCTTACAACGTGCCCGTTTTCCCTCCCGTAGATATTCAGGTCTCTTCCAGCCGGGTACAACATTGTGAAGCAAGTTTTGGACCAGTATCTCACCCTGTTAGCCGACGACCCGGTGAGAAACGCGCCGTTATTTTTACGACTCGGTTGGGTAAAGAAGTTCGGTGCCGCCCGATGGCGGCTCCTCGCCGAGCTCCCTGCACCCCGAGGCTGTGCCGCGCGCCGGGGAGGTCTCGGGCTGAGGGAAAACCAGTTTCCTACGGATATTTAAAAGATACCGAAAGCGTTAAAAAAATACGGGCGATGTCCTTAGGCTGCCGAGGACAGATACGCGCGTTTTCATTCATAAAATCCATGTGTTACTTTTTACGGTCGGGGCTTTTGTTACTTTGGGACGTCCCGAACTTCTTGTTTTTTTCTTTTCTTGTAGCTCGAGTTTGTGGGTAAATCCGGGGACAGCGGCGGGGGCATGTACACCGTCAGTATCCTTCCTGGGTGAACTGCCCGGCCCGGCGTTTTCCAGCGCGCAAAACGTTTCCCGGGTGCTGGTGTTATCCCCTTGACCTTGATCTTGTACAGATCTTCACAAGGCCCTGGCGTCCCTGGCGACGGCAACCCTGGAGTCCGTCGTGGAGGAGAGGTGAAACGGCGATTTGAAGAGTTCTCCGCCCCCTCTCGCTTCCGTCCGCTGATTTGTTCTCCTCTCCCGCGCAGGTTTGGTTCCCGCTGTGCCCGGATATTCCGCTTGCTCCTGCGCAAGAAGCACCTGGAGCAGAAGCAAGTGGAGGATTTTGCCATGATCCCGGCCAAGGAGGCCAAGGACATGCTCTACAAAATGCTGTCGGAGAATTTCGTGGCCCTGCAGGTGAGCGTGCCCGCCCTGTCGCCGGAGCGAAGGTGAGGCGAGGGGCGTCCGGACAGAGGACGAGCTCTGGGGGCTGGAGAGCGACGGATGCGGAGGCCTCGGAGATTCCCCGAGCGAGAGCCGACGTCGCTCTCCCGCTCCTCGCATAAACGACTGTCCGGGCGACGGGCGTTTCCCGGCATCGCTCCCGTGAGCGAGGGACGCTGCGCCCCGCGCGGGACGCCGGCAAAACCCCGGCTCCGTCCCCAGCCCCGCGTAGCTCACCGCGACGGTCAAGTCCTCCCCACTTCTCTCGCCCACCGGCAGGAGATTCCCAAGACTCCCGACCACGCGCCGTCCCGCACCTTCTACCTCTACACCGTGAACGTCCCGTCCTCTGCGCGGATGCTGCTCCACAGATGCTACAAGGTACGTCCCAGCCACCGCCCTGGGCGCTCCCGGAGACCCGCCAGCGGCTCTGCTCGGTCTGCCTGTCCCCGAAAGCCACTGCCACCGGCCTGATCCCTGTCGGGTCCCCGCGTGGCCGCCATCCACGTCGATATTCCCAAGCAGCGGGGGGGGGTGTGTGTAAATCCAGGCCCCCCCAAGCGTGCTCCTGCTCCAGGCGCTGGAGCCCCGTGGCTCTCCACCACCACCACCACCACCACGCGTGGTTGTTCTTCTCCTCCACCACGCGTGGTGGTTGTTGTTCTCCTCCACCGCGCGTGGTGGTTCTTCTCCTCCACCACCACCACACACGGTTGTTCTTCTCCTTCTCCTCCACCACCACCACCACCACCACGCGCAGTGGTTCTCCATCACCACATGTGGTTCTCCACCACCACGCATGGTTGTTCTCTACCATCACCACCACACGTGGTTCTCCTCTTCCTCCACCACCACCACGCGTGGTTCTCCTCTTCCTCCACCACCACCACGCGTGGTTCTCCTCTTCCTCCACCACCACCACGCGTGGTTCTCCTCTTCCTCCACCACCACCACGCGTGGTTCTCCTCTTCCTCCACCACCACCACGCGTGGTTCTCCTCTTCCTCCACCACCACCACGCGTGGTTCTCCACCACCACGCATGGTTGTTCTCTACCATCACCACCACACGTGGTTCTCCTCTTCCTCCACCACCACGCGTGGTTCTCCTCTTCCTCCACCACCACCACGCGTGGTTCTCCTCTTCCTCCACCACCACCACACATGGTTGTTCTCCTCCTCCACCACCACGCGCGGTTCTCCTCTTCCTCCACCACCACGCGTGGTTGTTCTCCTCCTCCTCCTCCACCACCACGCGCGGTTCTCCTCCACCACCCATGAGCGAGGGCGGCTGTTGGGCCGTCCCCGCACAGCCCCCGGCCCTGGCAGCGACGTGGCTGGGTGTAACAGCCGCCTCCTCCGCCCCGGGGACTCTCCGGGATGGTGCCACCGGGGGGTGGCGGCAGCGACGTCCCCGTCTCACCCTGCCCCCTTTCTCCTTCCTCTTCCCAGAGCGTGGCCAACCTGATCGAACGGCGTCAGTACGAGACCAAGGAGAACAAGTGAGCGCTGGGGCTCCGGCGTCGCGAGGAAGGGCTGGTGGCTTTGGGTGGGGGGGGTGGGGGGCTGAGGCCACCATTTTCTTGTCTGTCACCCCCCCAGGCGGCTGCTGGAGAAGTCGCAGCGGGTGGAAGCCATCTTGGCGTCCATGCAGGCCACCGGTGCCGAGGACGCGCAGCTGCAGGAGATCGAGGAGATGATCACGGCCCCCGAGCGCCAGCAGTTGGAGAACCTCAAACGCAACGTCAACAAGTGAGCGCCAGCGGGGGGGGGACACACACGACGGGGACGGGGACGGGGACGGGAGCGGGCTGGGGACGCCCTCGGCCTTCCCGCGCGCTCCCGCTGCTCCGTCTGCCCCCCCCCAGGATCGACGCCAGCGAGAACCAGGTGGACGAGACCATCTTCGTGCTGGAGTCCTTCATCGAGAGCACCGTGAAGAAGCCCTGAGGGTGCTGGGGGCCCCGGCGGGGAGCACGCGGGCGCCGGCGGGGGGGACGTGGGCCTCACGGCCGCCCGGGCCGCTGCCGCTTGTGAGGGAAATAAAGCAGAAGCCGCTGATGCCGCCCGAGCGTCCCGTGGGGACTGGGCGCGGTGGGGACGCTGTCCCCGCGCCTCCCGGAGCACCCTGGGCCGGGGGGGGGCCCGGTCTAGGGCGCCGGTGGCGGAGGGTGGCACCGTCCTGTCCCCGGGGCTGGCGCTGCCCCAGCGGCCGCCGGCAGGGGGCGCGCTCGCCGACGGACACCTCCCCCTCCCTTACCCGGGGGAGGGCCACGCCCACCGCGGGGAGCGCCACGCCCACCGCGGCGCCCATGGCGGGGCTGGCGCGCGTGCTGGTGCACGTGCGGCGGGGCGGGGCGGGGCGGCCCGCGCCCTTCGGGCAGGTACCGGGGGGGGGGGGGGGCAAAGGGGGGGCCGAAACGGGGGGGGGGGGGGGGGGGGGAAGGGGGCGGGCACCGGGCGTGCAAAGTCTGCCCGGGGGGGGGTGGGGGGGGGATGTGTGTGCACGGCAGGACGAGGAGAGCGTGGGCGTGCAAGGGGCGTGCAAGCACAGCGGCTGCACCCCAGGAGCGTGCACAAGGCGGGGGGGGGGGGGGGGGGGGGGGGCGTGTGCACCCCCCCCCCCCCCGGCTGTGGTGGTGGCCATCGTGGTGCCATGGCCGTGGTGGTGCCATCGTGGTGGCCATTGTGGTGCCGTGGCGGTGGCTGTGGTGGTGCCATGGTCGTGGTGCCATCATGGTGCCGTGGCGGTGGCCATCGTGGTGCCGTGGTGGTGGTGGTGGTGGCCATCGTGGTGCCGTGGCGGTGGCCATCGTGGTGCCGTGGCGGTGGCCATCGTGGTGCCGTGGTGGTGGTCATCGTGGTGCCATGGCGGTGGCCATCATGGTGCCATGGTGGTGGTTGTGGTCATCGTGGTGCCACTGTGGTGGTGCCATCATGGTGCCGTGGTGGTGGCCATCGTGGTGCTGTGGCGGTGGTTGTGGTCATCGTGGTGCCACTGTGGTGGTGCCATCATGGTGCCGTGGTGGTGGCCATCGTGGTGCTGTGGCGGTGGTTGTGGTCATCGTGGTGCCATCATGGTGCCGTGGCGGTGGTGGTGGCCATCGTGGTGCCGTGGCGGTGGTCATCGTGGTGCTGTGGCGGCGCCACCGTCCCCGCTCCGTCCCCTCCCCGCAGAGCGTCACCGGCGTCTTCTGCCCCGCGCACGAGGACGCAGCCGTGGTGAGCTGCGGCCTGGACCGCGGCCGCTTCCTCCTCTCGGACGTGGCCTTCCCCGGCTCCACCACCGCCCTCCTCAAGGTGAGGGGGGAGCGCCAGTGGACCCCGCGCCCCCCCACCCACCCACCCACCCAAGTGCCGCCACCCGCCGGCCTGTCCCCCCCTCACGTCCCCTTTCCCTGCAGAGACCCTCCTTCTGCCCCGCCAAGCTCCTGGGGGAGCAGCCGGGGACGGCCCTCCCCGCTGAGCTGCGGGGCCGGGGGGTGGCCGCGGGGGTGGCCGTGCTGCTGCAGGCCGGCACCGGCCGCGTCCTGCTCACCCGCCGCGCCGGCACCCTCAGCATCTTCCCCAACGTCTGGGTGCCGCCCGGTGAGTTGGGGGGGGGGGGGGAGCCGAAATGGGGGTGCTGGTTACTTCGGGGTACGCCTAACCCGCTGTCCCTCCTCGCAGGGGGGCACGTGGAGCCGGGCGAAGAGGTGAGGGGACAACGCGGGGACCACACAGCCTCCGCCTGGGAGAGGACAGGGAGGGTGCGGGGGGGGGGGTGCTGGTGCACCCTGACACCCCCCCCCCCCCCCTCCTTCGCCGTAGCTGCTGGACGTGGGGCTGCGGGAGCTGGAGGAGGAGACGGGGCTGCGCCTGGAAGCGGGGACCTTCTCCTGGAGGATGCTCGGCCTCTGGGAGGTAACGTCCTGCTCGGCTGGGGCGGGGGGGGCTCGGTTGACGCGTCCCCGGGGTCCCCTCCCGTCCGCCCTCGTGAGCGGGCAGCACCTCGCGCCCTGCCCGTGTGCTCCCCCCAGTCCATCTACCCGCCCGTGCTGAGCCGGGGGCCGCCGCGCCGCCACCACGTCGTCGCCTACCTGCTGCTCCTCTCCGCCGAGCCCCACGAGCGGCTGGAGGTGAGCGTCCCGCCGGGGCCGGGCTGGGGACGTCCCGCTTCATCCCCTGGGTGACGATCCCCGCCTCGGGGGGGTGGTGGTGGTGGTGGGGTTTCAGGCCAGGATGCGTCCCAGCGAGAGTGAGGTGAGCGCCTACGCCTGGCTGGAGCCCCCCGTCCTGGAGGCCATTGCGGCCACGGAGGACGGAGCGGAGAGTTTGGGAAGCGTCGCCGGCGCGTTGCCGGCCACCGTCAGGTGAGGATGCGCCCGGGGGGGGCAGGAGCAGGTCCCCATGGGCTGTAAGAAACGGGGCGCAGAGCCCCGGGGACCCGCGTCGCTCTGTCCCTAATCGCCTTCCCTCCCCTCAGCGTCACGGAGCTGAGCGACGGCTCCTCCAGCACCGCCCAGCTCCCGACCACGACCTTCCTCAGCGCGGCGCCCGCCGAAGGGGGGGACGCGGAACGGGTCAGCACCGGCACCAAGTTCGCCCTTCGGCTCTGGCTGGAGTCCCTCGGGGAGCAGGGCCGAGCCCGGCCCTAGAGCGGCCTCGCGCCGCCCCCGGGGAAGGGAATAAAGTTACACACACACACACCCCCCCACGGGGACCGGAGTCCGTGTCGGAGTGGGACGGGGGGTCTCGAAGGGGAGGGGAGCGGGACGGGGCGGCACGGACCCTGCCTGCCCCGGGGAGGGCGAGGATGGCAGGGTGGCCCGGAGGGGAACGCGACGGGATCAGCACCCATCAGCTGGCCGAGGCCGGGGTGCCCGTGTGTCGTGTGTCCCCCCCCCCCGATGATAACACGTCCTAGCTGGGCTGGGCGGGTTCCTTTTGGCTCGAGGTGGACTCTGCGCCTTACAAGGGGTCGGGCGGCTCGGTACGGAGCCCGAGCAGAGCTGCCCGCTGCCCCCGCTGCCCCCGGGTTGGTAGAAGACGGTCCCTCACCCTGGCAGTACCTGGAGCGGAGCTGCCGCGCTTGCCGGGGCGGGAGGGGGGGGGGGGAACCGGGGTCCCGCACTGGGCACTTCTTATGCTCGGGGGAGGCTCGGCTGCAGGGAAAGCAGAGCAGAGTTAGGGGACGCGGGCGAGCCGAGCCCGTGGTGAGCCAAGCCCGTGGTGAGCCAAGCCGAGCCCGTGGTGAGCCGAGCCCGTGGTGAGCCAAGCCGAGCCCGTGGTGGGCCGAGCCGAGCCCGTGGTGAGCCAAGCTGAGCCCGTGGTGAGCCGAGCCCGGTACCTCAGTGCGATCTCGTCCAGAACAGACCCCCCTCCAGCGGGGGATTTCAGGAATCTGGAAGTTCAGAAACTCCAAAGAGGGGCTCTGGAGCGCGTGCGGGCGATCCCGGGGCGCAATCCCGGGGCTCCCTCGCCCCCCCCCAGCTCCCGCCCTCCACACCAGAGCGGAAGCGGCGGCCGTTCGGCTCCTACCAGCTCCCCGCGCCCCGGTCACCGCACGAACGGGCAGGTCCTCCGGATCGACGCCTTTATTGCATTGAAATATTCACCGCGGGTACGATACAAGGAATAACAGGAAATCGTCCAAGCAGAAGACGGCGCCGCTGCTCCCCCCCGGCCCGACCCGCCGGCACGGGCGCTGCTTGGAATTCCAGGGAAGGAGCGGTTAAAAGAAAAAAAAAGGTGCTAAAAAGAAAAACAAACAACCCCACAACCCCAATTGCTACAGGCGAAACCTCTCCGCGGCTCCAGCCTGGCCGGGAGCCGCAGCCGCCCGCGTGCCCGTCGCTGCGGGAACCAGGAGACGAGCTTGGCAGCGGGGAACAAGCCCATCCGGACGCTCGCAAAGCGGCAGGTACGTGGCCGCGGAGGTGACAAACTAAAGTGTACGTTTAAATACATAAATAATTTGTGCAACGGGTGATGCGTCGTCCCCGGCGACGACGCGACCTTCACTTAGTGCTCACGTCGAGACAGAAACGGGGAGGTCTTTGGAGTTTTATATGTACAAAAGCTGCAACTGAAAATATAGATCATCTGTTCGTCTCTGTACAGGTCCGCGCTGGGAATATCTAAGAGGAGGGAAACAAATCTATTTTTTTAAAAAAAAAAAGTACACGGCGAGCACGCCCCAGGCAGCGCCGGCACTGGAGGGACAAGGCAGGAGGCACCGGCACGGTCAGGGCACCGGCGCCGCCTCCCTCCCGGGCCGCTCCCTTCACCCCGTCCCCCCTCCCAGGCAGCCCCCCCCTCGCCTCCGCTCTTCCCCCGTTAAAAACGGGAGGAAGGATTTTCGGGCAGGGGCTCGGGAGGCTGCCCCGGCCTCGCTCGCGGGGGCCCACAGGGGCTTTGGGGGCGGGACGCGCCACTTTCGGGAGGCAAGAGGGGGCGGTTGAATGACTCCCCCCCCCCCCCCCGGCTCTTGGACACCCGTCGCCAGAATCCTACGTAACATAAACCGGTTTTAAACCGTTTCTTTGAAGTCGGGGGTGGGGGGTGGTTAACGGGCGGAGACGGGCGCTCCCCCAGCTCACACCCCAACCTGCTCGGGCACAGCCGCGGGACGCACCCTTCCGAACAGAGCCGGACTGGAAAGCACCAGCGCAAGGCCTGGGGGGCGCCGGCCTCAGTCGAGAGCGGAGAGAGACGACGGGACGGTTCTCGGTCGGGTCCTTCCAGCCCCGGAGAGGGAAGCCCATCCCTAAGGCAGCTACTGGAAACCCGCCCTCGCCTCCCATCCCTGGCAGAGGGAGCAGCAGCCGCCGGCGGCGTGGCCTTAGTCCAGGGAAATGACGTCCGGCCTGCAGCCGGGGAGCGCCGCGTTGCCGCCCGCTGCCCCGCCGTGTCCGTGGCTCTCTCGCAGCGCGCTGGCGGAGACGCCGCCGACGCCGCCGATGCGGCCGAGGGCCGGGCCGACGGCGCTGTGAGACCCTGCCATGGCGGGGGCCAGGGGAGTCATGTTTATGAAGTGGCCAGGCGTGCCTCTGTACTGGAAGAAATGGCCGAGCGTATCCTGCTCCTCCAGGGAGGTGATCACGGAGGGGCTGTAATGCTGCCAAGCAAAGGGAAAAAAAAAAAACCCCCCGTCAGCTCACGGTACCCACAAAACCCCGGCCCCGCGCCCACGCAGCCCTTCGGAGAGGGCCCGCGCCCACGGAGAGGGCAGGCCGCGCGGGGATCGCTCCCGGGGCTCCCCGGAGAGGCGAACCGGTTTACCGAGACCGTCCCCGAACCCGTCAGCGCCCGCTGCCTCCCGTCGGCACAATCTGGCGCCGGCGCGGGCTCCAGCGGTGAGAACGGCAGAGGAGAGACGTGCGGCGGCGGCACGACGCGAAGCCCAGCGCAGAGAAAGACGACGGAGCCTACAGCGACCTTCACCCCCCCCCCGGCCCCCAGCAAAGCCACGCGCGCCGTGGATCCCCGCGCTGAGCCCCCTCCGCAGGACGCGGACGGGAGGAATCGACTCGCAGCGGCCGCTGCCAAATCCCTCCGCTTCCTACCGTCGCTCTCCTACACCCGCGGGGGATTCACAGCCTCAGAGGAGCAAAACGCTTCCACCGCTGAGCCCCCCCCCCCCCCGGTGATTCCGAACCTGCCTCAGCCAGGCGGACTCGAGACAGCAGGTACCGCGGGAGAGGAGAGGTGCTGGGCAGAGGGGCAAGAGCCCCGGACTCCCGCAGCTGCCGGGCAGGCTAAGAACCTCCCTGCGGTGTCGGGCGATGCCCGCCGGCACCCCCACCGCCGTCCTACAAGGGTTCTCGCAGAGGAAGAGGGAGGAGGAGGAGGAGGAGGAGGAAGGCTGGCTGAGCCAAGAGGGATGCATTTGCCAGTCTGCCGGTTTGGCAAGGAGAAAAGAGAGACAAAACCGGAACGAAACACAAGACAACTTACCTGGCTTTCACTGTGAAGGAAGGAAAACAAATCCAGACCTAGAAAAATAAAAAGGGGAAAAAATAAATCTCTCGGCGGTAAATAAACTTCCGTCAGGAAGAGGAGCCAAACCGTGCTGAGGCGGGGAGAGCAGCAGATGGGTTCAGCCTGCTTCCGAGCACTAGATACCGTGACACCGTCGGCCCCAACCTCCAGCTCTCTTCCCACGGGCCCCCCCCCCCGTAACCCATCGCGTGGCCCCAGCAACGAAACGGCACGGGGCGAATTGAATTTCACTTCTCCAGAGCCGCCGTGGGGCCCGGCACCGAGACCGAGTTCCAGCGGAGCTCAGCAAACCGCAAAGGGCCGGGCGAGACCCCGGCGCTCCCGACCGCCCGGCAAAAAGCCGCTCAAGGGCCTTGACCAAACCAACTCCAGCGGGCAGCGCCAGAGCCGGCACGAGGGACGCGTGGACCGCGGCGCGGGACCGGGAGAGCGTTTTCAGGTCTCCGCTGCCAACCTGACCCGGGGTGGACTCAAGCCCGTCACCTCATCTCTCTGGGCAGCGGCCCCCCCTGCCCGTAAAACCAGGCTTTGAACGCCCGCCTCCCTGGGGACAGCCGAGGCGTAAAGAACTGCAAAGCACACGGGGATCCCCAGACCCGCCGGCTCCTGGGAGTGGTTTATTACCTGCTACCCAGTCGTGGACCCGGGCCTCTCCTTCCTTAGAATCATCCAAGGGTTTGGGTGGGAAGGAACCTCTAAAGGTCATCTAGTCCAACCCCCCTGCCGTGGGCAGGGACATCTTCAACTAGATCAGGTCGCTCAGAGCCCCGTCCAACCTGACCTGGAATGTTTCCAGGGACGGGGCATCCACCGCCTCTCTGGGCAACCTGGGCCAGTGCTTCACCACCCTCAGCGTAAAACATTTCTTCCTTATCTCTAGTCTAAATCTCCCCCCCTTTAGTTCAAAGCCATTCCCCCTTGTCCTGTCGCAACAGGCCCTGCTGAAAAGTTTGCCGCCATCTTTTTTAGAAGCCCCCTTTAAGTACTGATAGGCTGCAAGAAGGTCTCCCCGAAGCCTTCTCTCCTCTAGGCTGAACAACCCCAACTCTCTCAGCCTTTCTCCATAGCAGACGTGTTCCATCCCCCTGATCATTTTTGTGGCCCTCTTCTGGACCCGCTCCAGCAGGTCCGTGTCTTTCTTATGCTGAGGGCTCCAGAGCTGGACGCAGTGCCCCAGGGGGGGTCTCACCAGAGCAGAGCAGAGGGGCAGAATCCCCTCCCTCGCCCTGCTGGCCACGCTGCTTTGGATGCAGCCCAGGGGATGGTTGGCTTTCCGGGCTGCCAGCGCACATTGCCGGCTCGTGTCCAGCTTTTCACCCACCAGTACCCCCAAGTCCTCCTCGGCTGGGCTGCTCTCCCTCCCTCCATCCCCCAGTCTAACCCCTCTGCTGGGTTAGGACGCGCAGCCCGTATCGCACCCGGGAACGACGAGAGCCTTCCACGAAAGGAAGTCACAGCCTCGCTCCCCCGGTGGCCCCGGGACGCACCGACCGGCCCAAACCTGCGTCGTTCCTACCTGTGATCCGTGACTAACAACCGGACTCCCAGCCTATTCCGTCAGTCAGGATCTCACCTGCAAGCCCCTAGAGAAACCTCCCCGGCGGCGTGCCCCGGGAGGGAGGTGCTCTAGTTTCCTTCTTCCCTCTTCCGCGTTGGGCCAGCGAACCCAAAAATACTCGCTCTGATCTGCAGCAGCCGCCGGGCCAGGACAGGCTACGTGCCTGAGTGACCCAAAGGCCCCTCGCGGCTCCGTGGGAGAGGAGGCCGGGGCAGCGGCTGTTACAGCCGGCTTCTCGGTCCGGTAAACTGGTACAATCGTGCGCGTTTGAAAAGCGCTGCCGGAGGTCTTTGTCGTTACCTTGAAGCTCTGAGGGCACCTGGTAGGAAGGATGGTAGTCAGGAATGGGGAGGTTGGAGAGATAGTCGCTGCCGAGAGCTGCCACGGGAGGACTCCGAAGCACGGAAGATGGCTGGCGGTCGATACTTAACACCCTGAAACGGAACACAGGCCCGACGGGCCTTAACAAGAGCGGAACGGCAGGCGGAGGGCAAAATTCCTCCCTTGTTTATCAGCAACGACAAAAAAAAAAAAACCCCAACCCCCAAGCCCCTGACGCTGCCATACCTGCGGCAAAAACGAGCCCTCCCTCCTCCCCTGTCCCGCGGTCAGAGAGGTGCGTCACCTCACCCCGGCCAGGCGTGGAAAGCAGCAGCAGCAGCAGCAGCAGCGCTTCCCGGGGACAGAGCAGGCTCGGATCTGGCTACTGCGGTGGCGTCGGTGTTCGGGGAAGGAAGCGAGCGGAGAGCAGGAAGGAAAAGAAGCCGAAGCCCAGCAAAGCCGGGGCGGGGCGGGGGGGCGGGTGTGTCGCGTTCCGGCGCTGCCTTACCCCTTGGGCCCGGCCGCTGTCGGAAGAGCCGCGCCGGAGACCGGGCACTGCTTCTTGGCAGGCGGCTCCTCCTCATCCGACGAGCTGTCCAGGGTGAGATCAATGACCTCCACTTTTTTTTTGCCCTCCGAAGAGTTCTTGCCCTCGGAGCTCGCGGCGTAAAGGGAGCCGGCTGCAGAGGAAAACCAGCCATCGGCTTCAACCGCTGCAAACGGAGACGACGGAGACGCTGCCGCCTCGGCGAGGACTGCGAAAGCCTGCCGTAGACTCGGGGCTTCCGCAGGGCTCGTGGCTGATCCACCCCCCCACCCCCCCCCCCATCCCAGAAGAGGGGCATCATCCCCACGCTAACGCCCAGGTCTCCACAGCCCACCTGGGATCAACGCTGCAGTTTCAAGAGGAACCTGCGGTTTTTTCCCCCGCTTTTTCTAGCGCCGGCTCCCCAGCGGCGCGCTAAGTGCCTGTCACGCTCCTGGTATGTCAGCGTGAGCCCAGATACCGGCTCCCAGGCGGGATCCGAAACGCTCCGAATGTTGCTTTGCAAGTGTAAAAACCCGTAAACATCAACGTTTTCGCTTTGGCAAAACAAGACGTCCAAAAACAACCAAAACCACCCAGAGTCGGTGCCCACAGCTCCCGTACCCTCGATCCCGCTGAACGCGGGCGTCTGGCACACCTCCTGCTTCTCCTTCTTCGGCTTCATGGGGCACCAGGAGCCGTCCTCCGCGAACTGTATCTCGTCGCAGTCGGTGCAGGAGTTCAGGATTTCCATGAACAGCCTGCCGGGCGAGAGGAGAAGCTGGGGAGAGCCAACGCTACGGGGACTCGGGCGCAAATACGGGCGGCAGAAACGACACGGGGCTCAGGGGCTCCAAAAAGCTGCGCCGGTATCACCTGCGAGTTTAGTTTTGTGACGGGCTTGTCCGAGGTACGTCGGAGGGCTCCGCTCAAACCCCGGGTGAGCAGGTTCCCTCCTTAACCGCCTCGGCAGAGGCTGCCGGCAAGGAAGCCAGGATTTTGACAAAGGCTTCTCGTTCTTTGGGAGAAACCTCTCCAGATCGGCACCGAAGCGGTTCGGGGAACGGAAATCGGATTTTTAAGCTATTCGAGGCTGTAACTTGTCCGCGTTAGAGGATAAGCCTTAAAAAGAAAAACATTATCCCGGCTAAAGTCGGTGTCGGAAGCCCGCTCGGCTCACCCGTCGATTATCAGGTTGTCGTACGGGGCTTTCTTATCGCACACAGGACAAGTCCACGTGGGTTTCTTCTCGTTCATTTGCAGATAGAGCGCCGCGTCGAAGCACTGGAGGTGGGTGCAGGTGATGGCTCGGCAGGGCACGATCAGCCTCATCTTACCCAGCTAGGGGACGAGAGGGAAGAAGGGAAGTCGGTTTTGCACCAACCGCCCCTCTCAGCGCCAGGTAGAGCCGGGGGCGTCGCTCCCCGTCCATTCCCTTTTCTCCCCTGCCCAGCGCTCTGGCGCGTTTAACAAGTCGTTAAACGCACCGCCACCAAAGAATTAACGCGCGCGAGAAAACAAGCTTTCCTGGGGGTATTTTTTGCCTTTAGTTTCTCCTTTTTTAAGCTCACTTCCACCTCAAACACATGCCGCTAGCGAAGGTGAGAGACGAGGACGGGGTCAAGAGAAGACAGTTTTTGGCTGGGCAGTTTAGGGCCAGCGACCTCAGCGATTTATTTATTTTTTTTTCTTTCCCCTACGCATGACAGAAAGCGGTTCTGGCTTTTGCTTCGGAACGAAAGCCGACTTTTCAACAAAAGCGGGGGCTGCAGCAGCGTTAGCCCTCGTCTCGCTCCGAAGCGTTCCCTACGCGACGGGGTAAGGCGAAGCGGGAAGCTGTTCGCAAAGGCCTGTCCAAGAAAAAGGAACAAAAACGTAGAAACCTACTGGACACATCAGGGAAACTCGTAAGCTGGTTGTAGCTATCTCACTGTCGGGATCAGCTGTTAGTTTTTCTTTGACTGAAAGAAGAGGAGGGGAAAAAAGGTCTCCTGTCAACATCCTCCTTCTTTTACGTGCGTAAATACATACAGACATGATTTATAATTTGCATCGTGACGCTTAATATCCAGATTACAGGCAGGTGAGGCTTACGACAGCAGACGTTATTGCCATTAACGGCTCCGGCAAGAGCCTCCTTGGCCAGAGCACGTACGCAGCGCAGAGAGACGGATCCCTGCCTTGAAAGATTCTACAGCCTGCCCGTTAAAACGGCAGCGCCAGGGGGGGAAAACGTTCGGCTGTAGGGGAACGGCGCGCAGCCCGAGCGCAAGCGGTAAGGGCGCCGCTCCCGCCGCTTCTCGGAGGAGAAATCTTTCAGCAGCGCAGCGGCGGCGGCGGAGACGGGCAGCCACCCGAAGAACGGTTCGATTTAAGAGCTCTGTTGAACGGCGTCGCCGAAAAATAACACGCGACCTCTACGGTCCTTACCCTTCCCGTCGGGTTCTCACCGACGGGACTCGGCGAGCGGGCGGGGGCTCGCGAGAAGGGACGCGGGCGAAGGCCTGCGCTGCCCTCGCCTGCTCGTTCGGACCCGCTCCCTCTCCCCGCGCTCGGCGCGGGGATCCGATCACGCGCGGTTACCGCCCTGGCGAGGGGTACTCACTCAGGGCTCGCGAGTGGTCCGGATTTCGGATGCCCTTGGCTCTTAGCTTCTGCAGCAGCGTCACTGAGGTCAGCTGCTTCACCAGGTACACCGACAGAGAGTAGTTCTGTTGAAAAAGAAGTTGGACGCCGCTCAGACCTAGAAAAACCCACCGGGGAGGAGAGGGCCCCCCCTGGATCCGCACAGCTTGCCGCCGCCGCCATGAGGACGACCCCCGTTCCGCCCCGCGGACCCGAGGCCGCAAACGACCGGCAGCGAAGGAAGAGCAGCAAGCGGGAAACACTTTTCACCTCCCCTCACCCTGCCAAACTCCGAGGACCAGTTCACCACGACGGTGTTCGGGACGGTCGCCGAAAGCCGTGCCAGCGGAGTGATGTTGACGGGGCGGCTGGGCCGTTTGGGCTCTGCGCCGTTTTTTGTGGGCGGGAGATAACCCTGCAAAGGAAGGAAGGTTACCTGGCGCGAAATGAATTCCCTCCGAGGTGTAAGGCCACGTGCAAGAACCCGGGAGCCCCATCTCCTCCCGGCACGTCGCGCCTCGAGACGTTCTGCCTCACGCCTTAACAGCTCGAAGGAGAATTGATCTACAAATCTCGAGGCAGCAGGTCGTTACTCCTCGACGTCAAGGAACGGAGGACAGAGGCTCCCCCCCCCAACCTCCTTAGGCTGACGAGCGCGCTGGCACCCCGTCCTAAGCTGAACCTCGCCCCACGCGCAGAACTGTCAGTCCGGGATGCGTCGTGCGCAAACGGCGTTCAGTTAAAAAGCAAATCCCACCCGGTTCACACGAGGCTGGGAAGCTGAAAAGTTACATCCCGTGACAAATCCCGCGTTGATCTCATTTTTGCTCCGTTAAATCCGCGTTCCGACCCGATTAGAGACCCGGCCCGTTATCCGGCCCAAAAGCGCCTTTTCTGTAATTCAGATTTACGCCTCCTCCCCACCACCACCACCACCACCATCGCCCTCGGTCAGACCGGGCGGCTCCAGACCGAGTCAGCCGCCGCAGTTTAAGCGGAAGAAAAAGAAAAGCGGCGTTCCCGCTGCGCGGCTGCAGGCGGCTCAACCACGCCAACGCCAGAAACCTCGTCTGAGAGCAGAGGCTGGGGCGGGGGGACACGGGGGGACACGGGACGGGGACCCTTTGGCCACCTTGCACCTCGCAGCCGCTTCCCCCTTTCCGAGCCACGAGGCTGGAAACGACCCCTCTCTCTTTCTTTTTTGGGTTTTTTTTTTTTCCCCCCCTTTTTTCCTTTTTTTAAAGCAGGTTGCGAATTGCCTCGGCCAAAACCAGAGAGGATATCCGAGGCGAAAAAAGGCCAATCTCTCAAAACAACGGAGGGAGCGGCTCAGGCGGAGCGTCGGGAGGCCGCTCTGCGGGTTGGACTGCAAAAAGTGCCGGCTCTTCACGGGGCAAAGCCAGCGCGGGAGCGTCGGCAGGGACCTGGCCCGCGGCCGTCAAACCTCCGAGACCTGTCCCAGGCGCGAGGCCGAATCGCGTCCCTTTTTGGGCCGTAAACTGGGGCAAGCGCTACTTCTGATTGTATTTTCGCGCGTTGCCCGGCACGAAGGACGACGGCCTCGAGCGGAGCGCCCGGCTCTTCCTGCAACGCGACGAGCTAAAGGCAAGCGCCGTTGTTCGGCCAAACTCGGGTTCCGCTCTGCGTTTTTATTGCCGAGTTTCCTGCCAAAAGAGGCGTTCCAAAAAAAAAAAAAAAGAGAGGGAACCTGCCGCTTAAAAAAAAAAAAATAATAAAATCAATAAATCAGGCCCAAAGTTTGCGCGTTCCCCTACTCGAAGGCCGCGCTCCTTGAATCGGAGAGCAGCTTTCATCGCCGACCCGCAGCCCCGCAACACAAAACCGGCTTTGCGCCCCTAACCGCGCCGTCTTCTTCCAGCCGGTCTTTAATCTCGGGAATAAACGCGTTCCCACCGCGGCCGTGTAAAAGGGGCAGAGCTGGGTCTACAGCACGTTAAGAAGAAATAAGGTTTACTCACAGGCAGGGGACAGAGTTTTCCATTGACCTTGACAAATAAATTAGGAGGGAAGTAATCTTCTTGGGGACAGCTGGTTTCACACAAGCAAAACCTAAGGAGCAGGAGGGAGAAACCGGCAAGTGAGTGGCGACGCTGGCGAGAAACGGCAGCCAAACTTCCCCCTGAAAAAGGGGAAAAACGGTTTCCGAGCAGGACGGGCCGACGGCTGGAAAAACGCCCCAGCGGATGAACAGCCCTGCCCGGGTTTCGACCCCCCCGCGCACGGCAAAAGCGATAGGAGAAAGGAGAACGGGGGGGGGGAAAAGGCCGGCGGCTTGAACCAGCCGCTAACGCGCCCGCCGTGAAGCGTGCAGGGGGCAGGGCTGATTTTTGGCCATCTGAGCTCTCCGGCGTCGCGGTTTCAAAGGCAAAGCCGCGCTCCTCCGGCCCGACGTCGTTCCAGAAGCGCGACACGAACCCAGCGGCGGGGTTCAAGCGGACCCGGCTGCCGTTTAGGACGGAGGAGGAGGAGGACCCGCCGTTCGCCCCGGTGAATTCCCACACCGGCAGCGGCGTTATCAGATGGTTTAATCCGGGTTCGGCTGCGTTCACGCGCGACTTCGCCCTCAGGTCCCGCGGCACCTCGAGAGACGAGGAACCACCTCTGTTTAGGCTACCCAGCAGAAGCGCCCGAGGAACTAAAAAGTCGTGTTTGACCCAAAGCGAATCTTGCGATGGGACAGACCGGTTGCTGCTCGGACTCTCTCGAAGCTCGTCCGCCACCGCTCGATATCCCGCCGTCGCCTCCCTCATCGCTCGGGTCGGGAAAGACCTTGACGGTCACCGAACCCCACCGTCGGCGCCGGCAAGCCGGAACGGGCTCCGCTTCAAATCCCCGTCCCCTTTCACCAGGTGGCCGTGCGCGCTCCCTTCTCTCTCCGAGGAGGCTGCTCCGCCAGAGACGCCTCCCCGCGCCGAAACCGCAGTCCTGCCGCGCGGCCGAGAGCCGGGCTGCCACCCCGGCCGGCTCTTCCCAAGCCCCGGCACGTCACGCCGATGCAGAGCCGCACCGCCACCGTCCTCGAAAAATAAATCTGGTCTTGCCGTTCTTTAAACCTCTCTCTCCTCGCCAAAGAAAAGGAGGAATGAAATTGAGAGTTAAGCCTTTTTCTCGCCTGGGCACGTGAGAACACCGCACGTGCCCGAAGCGCGTCGGCGGGAGAGAAGAAGCGAATCCCGCCACCGTCCGTAACTCCCGCGCTGAAGTTTGCCGAACGAGGGTTGACTTTCTTCGGGCGAAGGGACGCACTCCGGACGCCCCAGGAGACTCCTCAGAGCTTCCCGGTGGACTATTTGGTAAACTCTCTCTCACCTCCCACGTCCAGAATGCGGCCAGAGGCCCGCACGCCGAAAGCGGTCCGTCAAAAACACGGCCGGTTTCTCTGCGCTACGGCAGAGACGTTTCCCAGCCTCCACCTCCTGACGGGCTTCGGGGAACGGGACGCCCGTACGCTTCGCTCCACCAGCTCCGCGCGCCGGAGCGGAGCAGACGGCGGGAAAACCGCCGCCATAGAGCCCCAAATCAGAGGGACGTCGTCACGGGATCGTAATTAACAGCCCGAAAACCAGCAGGCTGCCTGCCAAATTAAATCGAAGGCTTCCATTGCAAACAACCGCTCTTCTTCAGACGCCCGGGCGTCGCAACTCAACTCCCCGTCGCTCCTTCTCCCGAGAGCGCGGCAGCGACTCTCCGTCTCTTTGCCACCTTCAAACCCCTGATAATAAAATCTGACAGTTTTTTTTAACCCCGCCGAGGGCCGAGCGTTGGGCAAGAGCCTCCTCAGCCCCCGTTCAGCGTGGGCAGGCACCTCGATACCCACCCCGGCACCGACTGTGAGAACCGGGGTGGGGTGGTGGGGGCGGGGGGGGGCGGCGACCCGTGAAGCACTTGTGAATATTCTTCCACTCACGCTCTCCGGCGCGTCCTGCGTTTTCACGAGTAATAGCTGGGCGAAGGTTTAAAAAAAAAAAATAATAATAATCTTCAAATTTTAAGGCAACGTCGCTTCTGCGCCTTATTCCGCCTTTTGCAGTGAATCTGCAAACAGGCGAAAAATTGAAATGGAGAAGAGAAAGAAGCGAGCTCTAGGTAAGCGCGAAAAACTCTGAAAAAGGTTAAACCCTACCACACACACGCGGGAACTGGCGTGCGAGGCCGCGTCACCCGGAGGCAACCCGCTCCGCCTCGCCGAGCGCAGAAAGACACCCCCCCTCCTTGGTTCGACGTTGCACGACCCCGGTTTATCAGAGGCTCAACCCCCACCCCCCCACCCCCAAACCCCTCGGCGTTCGGAACGCAGCCCCGAGCGTTTCGGATTTCCTCCGAGCGATGCGACTTCCAGCCGAACCGAGCGCTGAAAAGCGGGATTCACCGAAACCGGGGACAAATTAACGCCGGTAACGCTAGCTCGGGGAACAACCGCGTCCATCACAGAACCGTTACCTTACCTTAATTGCACCTGTACAGCGTAGTCACATTTGGCACCTGGTAAGACGTCTCTGCAACGGAAAAGAGGGTCCTGAGACCGTCAGCAGCACGTTAACAGAGAATTACAACTACGGCAGCATCGATTTTTGCTAAGCCGCCCTGGCATCGATACGTGCGGGGGTTGTATCGTGAACAAAACGGGTGCAGCTGAACTGTAAAAACGGGTCACGCCCCTCCGAACCGGCGGGCAAAATTCCCCGAAGGAGGACACGGAGCGAAAGCCCATCGAAGGGGAGAGCGAGCGGTGGGAAAAGGAGGGGGGGATAATATCAACCGCGGGGTTTCTCGCTGCCGCTGGGTTTTAGGAACGCGATGCCAACCGCAGACTGGCCACGGCAAACAAGCGGCGGTGTCCGTCGGCAGGGGCGGGGGGCAGTCCTAAATTCTGGGACGAGCTCGCACGGTTTTATCCCCGTCACCGCGTTTTTCCTCTCTTCCGTACGACGACTCCCACCCGCGGCGCTCGGGGGGGGGGCAGATTAGGGGACCTTTAAAGGCCCCTTCCAACCCAAACCCTTCTGCGGCTCTCTAGCTCCGCTCCGCCGGCTTTTAGGCAGGTCCTGGAGGCCGGGAAGCCGCCGGCGCTTTGCGCGGCATCTGGGGAGACGCCGTTTCACTTACCGGGAGGTGAGGATCTGTTGGACTTGCTGGGGGGTTAGAGCAAAGGTGAAGTGAGCTTCTTCAAACCGCTGGCCGTTCGTTGAGGCTGAGGGGGGGGGGGGGGGGAGGGAAAGAGAATTGAAGACAAATTAAATCCTCGCCAAGTCATTCGTGACGCCCGCAGGCGCCGGGGCTCGTAGCAAACACGGGACGGCAGCCACTACAAGCAGAAGGCAATCCGCCGTCGGCATCGGCCGCGGTTCCGCCCTCCGAGGCCGCGGCACCAAGCGTCGGGTCCGCCCTTCGGGGCAAGGCGTTCGGCCCCCGCCGTTTTATTTTCCAGGAAAACCGAGGCCCGGCGGGGAAGGTGGCTTGCACGGGCAGCGAACGGCGAGGAAACGGGGGAAAGCCGCCCCCCTGGAAGCTTCGCTCTCCTGGGGTCTGCAACAGCCTCCTGGGTCCGGGAAGAGCCGCCCGGGGACGAGCGGAGGGGCTGGGAAGAGCGGGATCAAACGCGGGGCTGCGGGAACGCCAGAGGTCACCCGCTGCCCCAGAAATTACCGTTCACTGCTGCGGTTACCGGGGTCGGCGCAGCTGCCGAACAGCGACCGGGCGCTGCCGTTCTCTCCTCGGGCGCAGGGACAGAGTCACGGCGGATTTAGAGAAAAACCGGCCGTCCCCTTGATTAAAAACAAACCCGCCCAGCGGGAGAACCAAGAATTTTACAGGAGGGTTCGCGACGAGCACGGTAAAAAACGTTTGGTGCCAGCGACGCGTAAAAATAAGCCAGGACCTCCCCTTCTCTTCCCCTGACCGCGGCCACCTCGCTACCGTCTTCTTTCGCCCCTCAGCTTCTCCCTCGGTGAAAGGGGCAGGCGTCCGCCTCCCCCCCCCCCAACCCTCAGCGGTTTTATCGGTATTCGCTGAGCATCGGTACCCTAGAACGAAGACGGCTGGCGCTGCGAGCCGATGTGATTTGCAGAGAGATGATTTGGCCTCTCCTGGGCTCGTTTTCTTTTCTTAAACACCCGTCGGGAGAGGCGCTGAGCGACAGCAGCCCCCGCCGGTGCCCTCTGGGATGCGGAGCGTCCCTGGGCCGAGAGAAAACCAAGCCGAGGGCGTTACGGCGGCGGCAGGCGGCGGCGTAAACCTCGCGTTTTGATCCTTTCTTTATTTCAAGGAGTTGGGCAACGCTGGCGACGAAGCCGGCCACAGGCGTCGCCGTCCCGGGCGACTGCGGGTCGGCGGAGGAGGAGGTTAGTTCCGTCCTCGGTGCCACCCGCCTTCGGGAGAGGGAGACCCCGACGCCGGCCTCCCCGGGCAGCACGCTCACGCAGGGGTTCCTCGGCGGGGCCGAGGGGTTTTGCTCCTCCGGCCTCCTCCTCCTCCCGCGGCTCAGGAACGCGAGGCTGCGGGCAGACGACCTGCCGGATCTTCCACTGGCGGCGGGCCGGACCGGGGAAATCCAGAGGGATTTTGGACCACCTTAAGGACTTTCCGCCTGAGCCTTTCAGCTCCTCCGTGACAAAAATCGGATCCCGATTCCGCTCCGAAGGGAGCCGGGGCAAAGCCGCTCAAAATCCGCAGCTTCCTCCGTTCTCCGCTGCCCGCGTTTATAACCCATCGCCGACCTCCGCCCAATAATCGCTTTACAGCCAGCGTTACCGCCCCGTCGGCGGCCTCCACCCGACCCAGAGGGAGACGCCGGCGTCCCCGAGGCTCGGGGTGACACAGCCGGAGGGTCGGAACAGGCCGGGGAGTGGGGAAGCCGAAGGCCGGCATCTTCCTCACCTGCAGCAAAGGGAGCGCGGAGGGACCGGGTGGCCTGGTCGTTAACCGTCGCCCGTCCTCGCCCACCCCCCGTCCCCATTTTCCTTTGCCCTTCCCACATATTGCTTATTCCCGGCCTTTTTCTGACGCCGGGACCTTCGTATCTGGGCAGCCGGGCTGCCCCCGGTAACTAAAATAAACGGAGCGGGAAGGGGACGTTTACACGGCCGAAGGGAGAGGACAGACACAAGCCGCCGGGAGCCAGAAATAAAAATCCACGATCCCCTAGGAACTGCGTAAAAAAACCTCTTCCAAGTGCGAGCACAAACGCGTAAGCAGGGGAGTTTTATCGGGGGAGAAAAAAAGAAATAATAAATCAATCCTCTCTTTTGCGAGGCGAGCGGCCCGTTCCAGGGAAGGGGCTCAACCGCGGGTCGGCCGAGAGACCCGGCGAAGCCGAACCCAAGAAAAGGCAATTTTTAGCAAAATGGCAATGAAACCAAACACGCCCCCCAAAAAAAAAGCGCGTGGCTCTTGGCCAGAGCAGAGAGACGCCCGTCGCCACTTTAGCGAACGCGCCCGTGTTCGTACGGAAGAAAAACCACCCGGAATCCAAGCGAAAACCGTTTAAAAGGCACCCAGAGATGGGTGGGTCCAGCCTGGAGAGGCCGGAAAGGCTCAACCTAAAGTAAAAACATGACTCTCGAAACGGGGTTAGACACCCCCCCCCCTCCCCGCGGGCCCACGTCACCCCAGGCGCGGCAGCGCTTCCAAAACCGCCGGCGGTTACCGGGCCAGCTCCGCACCGCACGCCTCCCCGCCGGCGTGCTACAGATCCCGGCGAAGGCGCAACTTTTTCTGGCAAAAAAAAAAAAAAACAAAAACCCCACCCAAAAACCCAACCCCCAGCGTTTTCTCTTCCCCCCCCATCTGACGAACGGGGAAGGGCCGGGGCGCTCGGCCTCCCCACCCCGTCGAGAATCGGGCGGCCTCGCCCTTCGGCCGTACCCCGTCTCCGCTCTCGAATGTACAGGGGGGTGTGTGTGTGGGTGTGTGTGTGTGTCCCTTTTGTTTGCTGCTCAACGTCGGGGTCGCCTCGCCGGCGCGGAGCCGACCCCTCCCCGTACCTGCCGAGAAGCTGGAGCGCGAGGCACGAAACGGCTCGTTAATCCCACGCCCCGGAAGATCGTTAGGACGACGTTTTTGTCCGTCGTTGCGGCGGAATGAGGCCTCGAGCGCGGCGGAGGGGTTTCTAAGCGGCCGTTCTGCTGGAAGTTGTTAACGCCGACGGCCGGCGAAGAAGAACAAACGGCTTTTCGTAATTAACTCTCCCGGCGTTGGCCGATTCGTTGGGAAAGGGAGCCCGTCCCGACCCAACCGGGTCTTTATTCTCTCGGGATTAGGACCCAGATGCTGACGTACCGCGGAGCGGAGAAAGCTTCGCAATTGAGAAGGTAAAGAAAACCCCGGGCTCTATCGGGTGAAAAAGAGTAAATAACCCCCGGCTTACCTACGCTTGTAAAAGACGCAGGTGATTATAAAACATAACCTAACGGAAGAGGTGTCGGCCGGGAGAGAAACGCCCTTTTTCACGCAAATAAACGTGGAACGAGGCTGACAAGCAACTAAAAGCTTCCGTTTCTGGCAGCCCCTGCGAGCTGGAAGCGGTCGGCGCACACGGTCGGGGGGCTGGAACAGCTCTGCCGCCAGGAGGGGCCGGGAGGGTCGGGGCTGTTCAGCCCGGAGGAGGCTGCGGGCAGAGCTCACGGCGGCCTTGTAAGAAGGATGGGGACGGACTTTGGAGCAGGGCCTGCAGCGACAGGACGAGGGGTGATGGTTTTAAGCTAAAAGAGGGGAGATTCGGACGAGAGATGCGTTACGCTGAGGGTGGTGAGACACGGGCGCGGGCTGCCCCATCCCCGGAGACGTTCAGGGTCGGGTTGGACGGGGCTCTGAGCGACCCGATCCGGCCAAAGACGTCCCCTGCTCGCGGCGGAGGGGGGGGGGGGGGGTTCGGACTCGGCGGCCTCCGAAGGTCCCTCCCAATTCTACCTCCGCTCCGCGGTACGTGAGCATCTGGGTCCTAATCCCGAGAGAATAAAGACCCGGTTGGGTCGGGACGGGCTCCCTTTCCCAACGAATCGGCCAACGCCGGGAGAGTTAATTACGAAAAGCCGTCTGTTCTTCTTCGCCGGCCGTCGGCGTTAACAACTTCCAGCAGAACGGCCGCTTAGAAACCCCTCCGCCGCGCTCGAGGCCTCATTCCGCCGCAACGACGGACAAAAACGTCGTCCTAACGATCTTCCGGGGCGTGGGATTAACGAACTGCTTTCCCCTCGGAAAGCAAGCCGGCAGGCTCGCCCTGCCGCGCCGCTCCTCTGCCGTCGCCAGGTCTCCAGCTCAACTCCCTCCGCCCGAGCGAAGGCAAGGAGCCCCCGGAGAATCACGGAACCGCCAAGGTGGGAAAAGGCCTCCGAGATCATCGGGTCCAACCGTCAACCCAACACCGCCGTGCCGGCTAAACCGCGTCCCTGAGCGCCGCATCTACGCGTCTTTTAAATATTCCGGGGATGGAAGTATCCAGACCCGAGAACAAAAGAGGACCCGCGCGCCGCCGGACGTACCTAAGGTGGTGGGTTTTATCAACTCGTCGTAAACGTCGTAGAAGGGCAGCCTCTTCATCTTGACGTCCGGGTGGACGGGGTGGACGGGGGGCGGCAAGCGCGGAACGTCCGTCTCGTGCTTGGGTCCCAGGAGAGGCGCCGGCGGCAGCAGAGCCGCCGGCACGGCGGGGGAGCCGTGGTCATAGGGCAGGTGACAGACGGCGCCCGGCGTCAGGGCGGCGGCCGAGGGCAGCTGCCCCGCCTGAACGTGGAGCATCGACAGGTCCGAAGGGGTTAAGATCTTCCTCGGGAACCTCCGCCGGTAGAGCTCTTTAATTTTCATCTGGACGGCCGGGCTGCAGCCGGGTTTCAGCAGCTGTAACGCCTTCGCGAGGAGCTCGTGCTTCCTTCCGCTCTTGTTCCTTCCAGCAAAGCCCAGGAGGACTTGTAATTCCGACACCCTAAAGCTCATAACCATGTGCTGCAAGAAAAGAGAAGAGAACGGCCGCCGTTAACAACCCCCGCCCGAGGCGGGCGCGACCCAAAACCGAGCCGCGGGTTCCCGAAGGAAGGCGGCGGAGGCCTTAAAAAGAGACGCCGCCACGTCCGAAGTTCCCCTCGCCGTCACCGGCAGAACCGTAACCGGTTAGCCTTCAGGACTCTGGTCCCAAAACGCGGGTTTGCCGTTTCTTTTTTTCTTTTTTTTCCCTTTTTCGGACCTGGAAACGCAGGCGGTGGCGCTCGCTTCCCCATTCGGCGGGCGCCCGAGCGGCTCCCGATGCCCCAACGGTTCTCAAACCGCCCGCCCTCCCCATAAACGCCGACGGTTTCTTGCGGGGTCAACCTCGCGCTTAAACTAAAGCTTTTTCTGCTGCCCCCCCCCCCCCCCCCCAGGCCTAAAGCTCTCGCTCTTCAGGCTGGGACTGGAAAGGCCAAGCCCCAGCGCGACCGCAGGGGGGTTCCGGCCGTCGCTTTTGTGCTTTTCTTTCCAAAAAAAAAAAATGCATATTTGTACACTTTGGGAATGCCCGGTCGCGGCCCGATGTTTCTCTAAGACGACGCACCTCGGAGCCGATGGGAAAACGGGCGTTAGCAAAAACATTAACGAGAAAGGCGGCGATTGAGGAAAAACACGGATCGGCGTCGTTTATCGGCCGGCCTGGCTGAGGGGAGCCTCCCCGGCTCGGTTCCCACCGCGAGCCCAGCGAAGCCGGGGTGGGGCGGGGGGGGTGTCGGGTCAAGCCGAAAGACGCCCGAAGAGGAGGAAAACGCGGAATCCTCCCCCGTTTGACGGGAGGAAAGAATCAGGGAGGGTCTCGGGGACCCCCCCCCCCCGCAGTCACACCGGGGGAGTTGGCAGCGGACCTGGGAACTCGGCTCCATCCCGGAGCCGCCGGCAGAAAAAAAACCCAACCAAAAACCCACCAAAACCCCGCCCTTCTCCCCATTTCGGAATCGCCGGTTCGAGCGGGAACGCCCGCGGGATGACGGAGACGCACACGCCGCGGCCCGGCCGTTGCCTTCGGGCGAATAAAAAAAAGGGGTTAAACCTGGGACGGGGCGACTCCCCGCGCTCCCCCCTTTAAATACGGAAGGGCACGGAGAGCTTCGCCGCCCGCTCGGCGCCTGAGAAGGACTTTTTCTCCCCCCCCACCCCCCCGCTTCGGGCTCCCGAAACGCGACCGACTCAACCACGGCGGAATCGTTCCCGAAGCCGTCGCGACTTCGCGGGGGTTTAAAATCCGCGATTTCGGGCCGCGGCGGAAAAGGTTGGCTCCCCGCCGGTTCAGGAATGCCAAAAAAGAAACCCAACCCCCCCACACCCCCCCCAAAAAAAAAAAACCCTGCAATCCCCTCGAGAGAAGCAGCAGCGCAGGATAAAAGCCGGGACCTCGTGGGTCGGAGAGGCGGCCCCCCCCCCCCCCCCCCCCCCAGTTTGCGCCGGGGTCGATTCCCAAAGCCGACGGAGCTCGTTTTCCTTCGGGAAGAGCTGAGGGGGGGGGACGGGGGGGGGGGAAGGTCCCGGCTCTACGCCTCGCGGAGCGGGTCTTCCAGAGGCGCCCCTAAACGCCGAGTTAAGGGGCGCGCCTCCGTAATCTGCTTCTCGGGTAATTAACTGGCCCCCGCTCTACGCGGCGGGGGGTTTTAAGGCGGTTTAATCGGCTGTTGTCAGGACCCCGTCACCCCCCCAAAGGCGGCGGCCCCGGGGGACGCTGCGACGGACGTCGCGACGGACGTCCCGCTTCCCCGCGGGAGGGGAAGGAAGGGAAAAAAAACACCACAAAACCCAAGAGGGAAGGCGTCTGGGGGGGAAAAGAAAAAAAAAAATTAAAAAATAAAGAAGGGAAGCGTCGGGTGAAGCCGCCGAAGCCCCCCGGCCGCGCCGCAAAGCCCAGGCGGTCGCCCGGCGCGGGGCGGACGCGGCGGCGGACCGAGGGTCTCGCCTAGGAAGAAAGCCGGCGGGTTGGCCCGTCACCTTCGCCGGGGGACGCGGGCGAGAGGAGAGCGATCGACTGTTTGTGTGTCCCCCCCACCCTTTCTGGAGCCGGGGAATCCCGTCGGGAGCAGGGAACCGCTGTCGTCCCCGGGAGGGGGGGGGTGTCTCTCGGCTTTGACCGTGCCCGTTTCAAACGCCTCCCAGAAAACGACGCGTTCGGGGTGTCCCCCATGTCCCCCCCCGGGCCCCTTTTTGTGACGATCGCCGGAAGGAGCCGACCTCTTCCCGCCTCCGTTCCTCCTACAAACCCTCTCCCGTCACCCCTCGGAGCGGCGGAATAAAGAACCGAACCCCTCTCTCTGTCCCCCCGAGGATGGGGATGGGGGGGGGCAGGGGGGGGGGGCACCCGCGGCTCGGGATCCCCAGCAGACCCCAGCCCGAGCGGTGCCGCCCCTCGGAGGAGGCGCGTCCCCCCCAAAAAACAACCCTCTTCTCCCTTTCCCAAGGACCCTTCGGTCTTTTCCAAGGCGGGGGGAAGCATCTCAAGCCAACGGCGGGGGGGGGGGAACCGGCTTCGTTCCCACCGGCTCGTCTTGCTCTTACGAGGAGACACAGAGGGTAAAAAGCTTGAACGACCCCCCCCCGCCCCCCGGCGAGGGAGCCAGAAAGGGGGCGAGGGGCGAAGGAAAGGGAGCAGAGGTTCAGCAATAAACCAAAGCGGCCCCAAATCAGGCCAAGCTGCGCCGAAAGGGCCGGGGGCACCCCAAACCGCTCCCCCCCCACACCCCCCCGAGGTGTAAACCCGCGCGCTGGAGCTACCCCCCCCCCCCGGCTCTCAAACCGCGGTCCCTCCTCGGGGATTATCGGCAGAGGGAACGGAGCGGATAAACCCGACGGAGCCTTCGGGCCCGGGTCGCGCCCGGGCTTCGCCCTTGGCTCGGCCGCCCTCCCCGGACGGCGGGATCGCCGCCGCCGCCGCCGCCGGAGCTCGGCTTGCGCGCGGTCGCCGGGTCAGCCGGCTACGGTCGCCGGGTCCGGTTTCTCCGCTGCTACCGTTAACGTTCGCCGCTCGAGAGGGTTCCCCTCGCAGCCGGGCTTAGGTTTTTAGGGGAGGGAGAAGGATCGCGCCCTAAAGCGGCATCCAAATTCGGACGGGGCGCTGCCGGAAAGATTACGGGCAAATACGACGCTGGAGAATTACGTTCTCGCCGCGGCTGGCGGCCAAAAAGGTGCCGGTTCCCAAAGGTCTCACTGTTCCCAGGGTGGGGAAAGGAGGGGGCGGGGGGACAGGACTCCTGGGCCACTTCAGCCAGCCGAGACCTGCAGTCCAGCCTGCGGGGGGGGGGGAAATATCAAACAAAAAGGAGAGGGAGACACAAAAAACCAAAAATAAAACAACAAAAAAAAAAAATCAGCTTTGGAATTAGTTACCGGGGGCAATTTCCTATTCCACAGTCTGGTGGGCAAAGGTGGTGACACACTCTGACTCCTAAAAAAAACGAGAAAGAGAGAGTGGAGGGAGATGAAACCCCGTCCAGCCGCCGGCTCAGGCGCTCGCTGCTCCCCCCCCCCCCCCCGCCCCGCTGCGCCCCGAACCCGCCTCCGCTGCGCCCCCTCCTCCCGCCCGCCGTCGCCCCCCACACTCCCCCCCGGGCCCCGGCGTCCTTCCCGGCTCCGAACCGCTCCGGCTCTCGGCTCTCCTTTCCTTCGGGTTCTACCTCTCTCCTCCGCGGCTCCGCACCTCCAAAGCCGTGTGTGTGTGTGTGTGCCCCCCCCCAGCACACACCCCACACACCCCCCTCGGGGACAGGCCCGGGGGGGGGCTCGGGCAGCTTCACCTGCCACTCAGCGCACAAAGGTCCGGACCCCAGCACCCTCCCGACGGCCCCTTCGCCCCACAAGTGTGTGTGTCGTCCCCGTCCCCCCCAGGGCTCTGCCCCCCAAACCGGGAGCCCCACGGCTCGCCTCAGCCCCGCCGCGCACCCCGACCCCAGCACCCCCATCCCTCCCCACAGCCCCACGCCTCGCTGCCCCCCACCCCACCCCGGCCCCTGTTCACCCATCCCTGCGCCCCACGCCCCAGTACAGCCCTAAACCCCTCGCTCTGCCACCCCACAGCCCCCCCCCCCCAGCTCCTGCCCCACACGGCCTCCCCGTCTGCCTCCCAAACGTCCCCAGCCCCACACGCCTCCCTGGGGCCGCCGCAGAGTGCCCCGGCCCCACACGTCCCCCCGGCACCAGGCACCCCCTCAGCCTCCCGCATCCCGTCAGCTGCCCGATGCCCAGCCCCAGACATCCCCTCAGCCCCACACGACCACATCCCCAGCCACAAAAACCCCCTCAGCCCCACACTGCCTGGCCTCAGCCCCACGGACCCCTCAGCCCCACGGACCCCTCAGCCCCCACACTGCCTCACTCCAGCCCCACAGACCCCTCAGCCCCACACATCCCCTCAACAACCCCTAAAAGTCCTCCGTCCCCACAGACCCCTCAGCCCCACACTGCCTCACTCCATCCCCACAGACCCCTCAGCCCCACAGACCCCTCAGCCCCACACTGCCTCACTCCATCCCCACAGACCCCTCAGCCCCACAGACCCCTCAGCCCCACACTGCCTCAGCCCCCACTGCCTGGCCCCAGCCCCACAGACCACTCAGCCCCACAGACCCCTCAGCCCCACACATCCCCTCAATAACCCCTACTAGTCCTCCGTCCCCACAGACCCCTCAGCCCCACAGACCCCTCAGTCCCACAGACCCCTCAGCCCCACACTGCCTCACTCCAGCCCCACAGACCCCTCAGCCCCACACTGCCTGGCCCCAGCCCCACAGACCCCTCAGCCCCATGGACCCCTCAGTCCCACGGACCCCTCAGCCCCACACTGCCTCACTCCATCCCCACAGACCCCTCAGCCCCACACTGTCTGGCCCCAGCCCCACAGACCCCTCAGCCCCACACATCCCCTCAAGAACCCCTACTAGTCCTCCGTCCCCACACATCCCTCAGCCCCACAGACCCCTCAGCCCCACACATCCCCTCAAGAACCCCTACTAGTCCTCCGTCCCCACACATCCCTCAGCCCCACAGACCCCTCAGCCCCACACATCCCCTCAAGAACCCCTACTAGTCCTCCGTCCCCACACATCCCTCCGTCCCCACACATCCCTCAGCCCCACAGACCCCTCAGCCCCACACATCCCCTCAAGAACCCCTACTAGTCCTCCGTCCCCACACATCCCTCAGCCCCACAGACCCCTCAGCCCCACACATCCCCTCAAGAACCCCTACTAGTCCTCCGTCCCCACGCATCCGCCGCCGCTCGGCTCCCTCCCGCCCCGCCCCCCCGCACCTTCAGCTCCGCCGCCTCCGCCATCTTGGGACATGGCAGCCGCCGCGCAGGGACCGAGGCAAACTCCGCGCCCCGCCGCGGCCGCAGGGGGGGGACGGGGACGGGGGGTGGGGGGGGGGGAGCGGGCAGGGAGCGTCGCGCAACTCCGCGCCCGCCGCGCAGCCGCAGCGCCAACGCCCACCCCGCTGCGCCCCGCCCCGCTCCCCTTCGCCCCGCCCCCGGGACGGGATGGGAGGGGCCCGCGCCGAGGGGTAACGGGTGCGGTGTGGGGCGGGTGATGTATGGGGCGGGTGACGTATGGGGCGGGTGATGATGTATGGGCGGGTGACGTATGGGGCTGCTCTGTGGGCGGGTGATGTGATATATGGGGCGGGTGACGTATGGGGCTGCTCTGTGGGGCGGGTGATGTGATGTATGGGGCGGGTGACGTATGGGGCGGGTGATGATGTTATGGGGCGGGTGACGTATGGGGCTGCTCTGTGGGGCGGGTGATGTGATGTATGGGGCGGGTGACGTATGGGGCGGGTGATGATGTATGGGGCGGGTGACGTATGGGGCTGCTCTGTGGGGCGGGTGATGTGATGTGTGGGGCAGGTGATGTATGGGGCTGCTATATGGGGCAGGTGATGTATGGGGCAGGTGATGTATGGGCGGGTGATGTATGGGGCTGGTGCGGTGTGGGGCTGGTGATGTATGGGGCTGCTCTATGGGGCGGGTGATGTATGGGGCAGGTGATGTATGGGGCTGCTCTATGGGGCGGGTGATGTATGGGGCTGGTGCGGTGTGGGGCTGGTGATGTATGGGGCTGCTCTATGGGGCGGGTGATGTATGGGGCAGGTGATGTATGGGGCTGCTCTATGGGGCGGGTGATGTATGGGGCTGGTGCGGTGTGGGGCTGGTGATGTATGGGGCTGCTCTATGGGGCGGGTGATGTATGGGGCAGGTGATGTATGGGGCTGCTCTATGGGGTGGGTGATGTATGGGGCTGGTGCGGTGTGGGGCTGGTGATGTATGGGGCTGCTCTAGGGGCGGGTGATGTATGGGGCTGGTGTGGTGTGGGGCTGGTGATGTATGGGGCTGCTCTATGGAGCAGGTGATGTATGGGGCTGCTCTGTGGGGCTGGTGCTCTGTGGGGCCCGGTCCCGTGCGGGGCCCGGCCCCGGCCCGCGGTCTGCCCAGCACCGCTACCTCGTCCTGGCCCGGGACACGGGGACGGACCGGGGCCCACGGCGGGTGCTGTGAGCCCTCCCGCAGCGTCACCCCCCCACACCCCCCCCCCCCCCACCAACCCCCAAACCAGCCCCCCCCCCCCCCCGGGTACCCCGATGGGGCGAGACCCTCCAGCTGGGCCCCCCCCACCTCCACCCTCCCCGCGGCCGAATCTGCCCGCACCCGGACGCAGACGGGGACACGGGGTGGGGACACGCAGCTTCCCAGTTTAATGGCTTTGGGGGGGGGGGGGGCGGGGGGCGACGGGACCGGCACCGAGCCTGCCCCTCACTCTTCCGTCCGCAGGATCCGCAGCAGCATGGCGTGGACCCCCTCGTCCATGAACCCCTGCGGGGAGGAGAGCTTCGCTGTGGGGCCGGATCCGGCCTCCCAAGGGGGGGGGGGGGGGGGGGGCAGAATTCGGTGCCGGGCTCCCCAGTTTGCGTTTTCCGGCATCGCGGCCAAAAACTGTCACCCCCCCCCCCGAAGCGAGGGGGGGGGGGGACGACGACGACGGGGACGGGGGTCCCACCTGGGCGGCGTTGAGCAGGTGGGTCCTGTAGACGGCCACGATGTCCCGGTGGTTTTCTGCTGGACCTGGGGAGGAGAAGAGGGGGGTGGGGGTGACAAAGAGGGGGGGCGAGGTGGCAGGGGGTGACGCCGGGTGCTGGCACCCACCTCCAGCTGGAGCTGGAGCCGGGCGCTCTGGCCGCGGAGCCCAGCACCTCCGCCGACAGCTTCTCTGTCTCCTCCAGCAGCTTCTTCATCTGGGGTCGGGTACCGGGCGGGGGGAAAGTTGGGGTGCTGGCGGGGACCGGCCGGTCCCCGTCGCACCCCGGGGTTGTCCCTTTTGCTGCCTTTCTGCCCGTGTGTCGTCCCGTGTGTCCCGTGTCCCCCCCCGCCCCCCGAGCTGGCTGGAAGATGGACTCGGGTGGAGAAGAAGCTCCCGGTCACCCCAGAGGTCCCCGGGCAGGTCCCCGGCCCCCCCAAACCCCTCTGCCCCTGGGGGTGTCGGGCTGGTGAAATGCAGGGGTGAGGGGCAGTGGGGGGAGAGAGGGATGGGAGGGGGACGGGATGGGGACAGCGATGGGGAGGGGATGGGGATGGGAAGGGGACGGGGAAGGGGACGGGAAGGTGACGGCAATGGGGACAGCGATGGGAAGGGGACGGGGAAGGGGACGGGAAGGTGACAGGGATAGCGATGGGAGGGGGATGGGGAAGGGGATGGGAAGGTGACGGGGACAGCGATGGGAAGGGGACGGCGATGGGGACAGCGATGGGAAGGTGACAGGGACAGCGATGGGAAGGCGACGGCGATGGAAGGCGACGGGAGGGGGACAGCGATGGAAGGGGATGGGAAGGTGACGGGGACAGCGATGGGAAGGTGACGGCGATGGGGACAGCGATGGAAGGCGACGGGAGGGGGACAGCGATGGGAAGGGGATGGGAAGGTGACGGGGACAGCGATGGGAAGGGGACGGCGATGGGGACAGCGATGGGAAGGGGATGGGGAAGGGGATGGGAAGGTGACGGGGACAGCGATGGGAAGGGGACAGGAAGGTGACGGGGACAGTGATGGGAAGGGGACGGCGATGGGGACAGCGATGGGAAGGTGACAGGGACAGCGATGGGAAGGCGACGGCGATGGGAAGGCGACGGGAGGGGGACAGCGATGGGAAGGGGATGGGAAGGTGACGGGGACAGCGATGGGAAGGTGACGGCGATGGGGACAGCGATGGGAAGGAGACGGGAAGGTGATGGGGACAGCGATGGGAAGGGGATGGGAAGGTGACGGCGATGGGGACAGCGATGGGAAGGGAGCATCGACAGGGTGATGGGGGTGAGGGGGGATGACGGCGATGGGAAGGGGTCCCCGTCCCTGCCGGCCCGCGTCCCAGGCCAGCCCGGCCCTTACCTTCCCCTCCTTGTCCCGGCAGGCCCTGGAGAGCTCGCCCGCCCTCGCCCGCAGGCTCCCCACGCTCCGCTCCAGCCCCTCCGCCTTCTCCCGCAGCTCCCGCGCCTCCCGCTCCCGCTCGGCCGCCCGGGCCACCGCCGCCTCCTTCGCCCGCCTCTCCTCCTCCGCCGCCGCCCGCCAGCGCTCGGCCTCGGACCCCGGCCGCTCCCCGGGGAGCTCCCGGCTGCGCGGGGCGGCGGCGGTGCCGGCGAGCCGCTCCAGCAGCCGCGGCACGCGGGGACCCGGCGCCGTCCCCAGCTCCTCGCCCAGCTCGCCCGGCGCATCCTCCAGCTCACCCGGCAGCCCGTCCCCGTCCCCGTCCCCCTCCATCTCCGCGACGAGTTGCAAGGCCTCGTGCTGGGACCTCACCAGCCCGTCCAGCTTGCGGTGCAGCTCCCGCAGGACGCCGGCGTCGCCGGCGTCGCCGGCTGCCTCCCGCGCCCTCTCGCCCACCCCGTCCCGCAGGGCCGCCAGCTCCTGCCGCTGCCCCGCCAGCTTCCGCCGCAGCCTCGATGCCTCCTCCCGCTCGGCCGCCGGCGCCCGGCCCGGGGCAACCGCTCCGGCACCTTCCGCCGCCGGTTCGGCGCCGGGGTCCTGCTCCCGCAGCCCCCGCAGCTCCTCCCGCAGCCGCTCCCGCTCCCGCCCCAGCCGGGCCAGCTCCCCCAGGAGCATCCCGTTGCTCTCCTTGAGCTCCAGCATCTCCTTCTCCAAGCTCCCGCCCTCCCTCGGCGGCTCCCCTTGGCTCTTCCCGCCCGCGGCCGGCTCCGTGCCGTTCACCGGGCACCGGCAAGGTGCCGTCCCGGCGAGCGGCCGCGCCGGCTCCCGCTGGAGGTTTTCCAGGAGGACGCGGGATCCCTCGAGCATCTTGGCGTGGGTCTCGTCGGCGCGGCTCAGCGCCTGCTCCAGCCCCACCGCCATCTTCTCCCAAGCCGCCAGGCTTTTCCGGACGGCGTCCGCCGACACCACCTCGTAGTGCAGTTTGCTCCGCAGGGCTTCCTCCACCTCCTTCCGCAGCCCCTTGCTGCGGGCGAAGGCGCTCGCCTTCGCCGCCCGCATTTTGGCACACTCGTCCCCCAGCCAGGTCAGGAACGGGGCCAGCGCCGGCGCGCCGCCGGCGCCGTCGAGCTGGGCCGCGGCTGGGCGTCCTCCGTCCCCCTCTTCCTCGGCCGTCGTCCTCCTCCTCAGCTCCCCCACGTGCTGGGCCAGCAGGGCCAGGCAGGCGCCGTCCTCGTCCTCCGTCCCGTCCCCGGCTTCGCAGCCGGGCAGGAGCCGCGCCAGCTCCCGCACCCGCTGCCGGATGCCGGCGGCGGCGGCCGCCAGCCGCTGGCATTCCCGCGTCTTCCTCGCCAGCCGCTCCTGCAGCCGCCGCACCCGCCGGGCGTCGCACCCGTCCTGCTGCTCTTCGTCCTCCTCCTCCTCCTCCTCGCTGTCGCTGCCCAGCATCCCCTCTCCCCGGCTTCCCACCTGCGGCGCGGGGTCCCCGGCGCAGCCGGCGCCGTTCTCTGCCGGGAGGAAAAGAAACGATCCCCTTTTTCCCTTTTTTCCCCTTTTTTCCCCTAAAATAAGCAGCCGGGCGAGGCCGGACGGGTGACGGGGGCGACGGCGGGTGGGGGCTCACCTCTCCCCCTGCCGCGGGCACCGCGCAGGAGCCGCCGGAGCGCGTGGCTGGGGGTCTGCTCGGCGTAGCGCCGGTGGTCCTCGTCCCCCAGGGCCGCCCCGTGGCTCAGCAGCAGCTCGGCCGACTCCAGGCTGCCGTGCTCGCAGGCCAGCATCAGGGCGGTCCTGCGGGAGCGGCGGCACGGTGGCACAGTGGCACAGTGCCTGATGGCATGGTGACACGGTGGCACGGTGGCACGATGGCACGGTGGCACAGTGCATGATGGCACGGTGACATGGTGGCACGGTGGCACGATGGCACAGTGCATGATGGCATGGTGACATGGTGGCACAGTGGCACGGTGGCACGGTGGCACGGTGGCACAGTGACATGGTGGCACAGTGGCATGGCAGCATGGTGGCATGGTGGCACAGTGGCACAGTGGCATGATAGCACAGTGGCTTGATGGCACGGTGGCAGGGTGGCACAATGGCACGGTGGCACAGTGGCATGGTGGCACAGTGGCATGATAGCACAGTGGCTTGATGGCACGGTGGCACAGTTGCATGGTGGCACGGTGCATGACAGCATGGTGGCATGGTGGCATGGTGGCACAATGGCACGGTGGCACAGTGACATGGTGGCACGGTGCATGACGGCATGGTGGCATGGTGGCATGGTGGCACGGTGGCACAGTGACATGGTGGCATGGTGCATGACGGCATGGTGGCATGGTGGCATGGTGGCACGGTGGCACAGTGACATGGTGGCATGGTGCATGACGGCATGGTGGCATGGTGGCATGGTGGCACAATGGCATGGTGGCACGGTGACATGGTGGCACAGTGGCACAGTGGCACAATAGCACAGTGGCTTGATGGCACGGTGGCAGGGTGGCACAGTGACATGGTGGCACGGTGGCACGGGTCCGTCCCCCCCCCCCTCCCCGGGGACGGCTCCCCACAGCGGTGGCTCTCCGTGGACACCCGGGTCCCTTGGGGACAGGGGACAGCACCGGAGCTGTCGTTGCACGGGGCATCTCCAGGGTCCCCATGGAGCAGAGCCGTCGAGCCATCACCCCGGGCACGGGGGCAGAGCAGAGAGCCCCCCCCCCCCCCCCCGGCCCCCAAACCTCCCCCAAATTGTCCTACCAGTGTCCCCCCTGTCCCCGCGGCCACTCGCCTCTTGTCCTTGTCGGCCAGGTTGGGGTCGGCCCCTCTCCGCAGGAGCTGGGCGCAGATGGCAGCGTGGTTCCCCCGCGCCGCCAGCATCAGGGGGGTCTGTCCGTGCTGGGGGGGGGGGGACGGGACACACGGGGACAGACACGACGCGGAGGCGCCCGTCAGCCCCCGCCATCCCCGGTCACCCCCTGCCACCCCGCCCCGGTCCCCACTCACGGCATCGGTGACGTCCAGGAGGGCCTCGTGGTCGCAGAGCAGCAGCACGCTGGAGGCGCAGCCCGAGGAGGCTGCAGGGGTTGGGGGGGGGGGGTCCGCATCAGTGGGGGGGGCTGGCTGTCTTTTGGGGGGGGGGCTGATGGGTCCCCCCCATAAGAGCCTTCAGTGCCCCCCCGGGCTGATCCCAGCCTGGTCTGGGGGTCCCCGGCACTCACCCGCCCAGTGCAGGGGGGTTCGGTTCTGCCCGTCCACGTGGCCCTCGTTGGCACCGTACTGGGGGGGGGGGACACACGGGACACAGCGGGCATGGACCCCATGGACCCTCCCCGAGCTGGGGACGGGACCCGGCGTCCTGCCCTGCCCCTCCCCAACCCCGTTCCCGTCCTCGTCCTCACCCCCGTCCTTGTCTCCATCCTTACCCCTCTCCCCATCCCCAGCTCCATCCTCATCCTCCCCTGCATCTCCATCCCCGCCCCCCTCCTTGTCCCCGTCCCCATCCCCGTCCTTGTCCCCATCCTTCTCCCTCTCCCCATCCCTCTCCCCATCCCTATCTCCATCCTCATCCTCCCCTGCATCTCCATCCCTGCCCCTGTCCTTGTCCCCGTCCTCATCCCTCTCCCCATCCCTATCCCCATCATCCCTATCCCCATCCCCAGCTCCATCCTCATCCTCCTCTGCATCTCCATCCCCATCCCCTGTCCTTGTCCCCATCCCCATCCTTGTCTCCATCCCTGTCCTTGTCCCTCTCCTCATCCCTCTCCCCATCCCCAGCTCCATCCTCATCCTCCTCTGCATCTCCATCCCCATCCCCGTCCTTGTCCCTCTCCCCAACCCTATCCCCATCCTCCCCCCTCTGCATCTCCAGCTCCATCCCATCCCCATCCCTGCCCTTGTCCCCATCCCCACCTCGTCCCCATCCCCGTCCCCATCCCCACCCCATCCCTGTCCCATCCCCATCCCCATCCCGTCCCCATCCCCACCTTGTCCCCATCCCCATCCCCACCCCATCCCCGTCCCTGTCCCCGTCCCCACCCTGTCCCCGTCCCCATCCCGTCCCCAGCTTCATCCCCACCCCATCCCCGTCCCCATCCCCACCCCATCCCCGTCCCTGTCCCCATCCCTGTCCCTGTCCCCGTCCCTGTCCCCAGCCCCGTCCCGTACCCGCAGCAGGACCTTGACGCACTGGGGCTGGCAGGCGATGGTGGCCAGATGCAGAGCGGTGCTGCCTGCGAGAGACCAGCGGGCTGGGCGCCGGCAGCCGAGGGGGACACGGGGGACGCCGGGGACACGGCCAGCGGGGAAACCCCCCCCCGCACCCCCCAGGGGACGTCTCGCCTTGGGGACAACCCGCCCCGGCGTGGTGGGACAGGGTGCTGCCCCGGGGCTCGGTGCCTTGGGGCGCGGGTCCGGGGTACGCTCAGCCCTTTGCCATCACCCGGGGGGGGGACGACGACGACGCAGGGACCGGACCCCGTCCCGGCTCGGCCCTGGCCCTGCCAGGAGGCGTCCCCACCGCTGTCCCCCGCTTACCGTCATCGTTCTTCTCGTTAACGGGGGCCCCGTGGGCCAGCAGCAGCGTCAGGCACTCGGTGAGACCCTTGGACGCGGCCAGGTGGAAGCTGGGGGAGGGCGAGAGGGTGGCTGCCACCGAGGTCCCCGTCCACCGCCCCGGGGACCCCCCCCCAGTGTGTGTGTGTGTGTCCCCCCCGCCCCGGGGCCGACGTACGCGGATTGCCCCACGGCGTTGAGCTTGGCGGGCCGGGCCGTCTTGCGGCAGGCGAGGGCGGACACCCTGCCCACGTCGCCCTTCTCCACCGCTTCCAAAAGCTTCTGGTCCTGCTTGTTCCAGCTCTCGACCTGGGGGGGGGGGGGTGTGGGGGTGTGGGGGTGCAGGGGGTGGCGAGCGGCTCTGGGGAGAGGGGACCCCCACCCTGCCCCACCGGCTGGCGAGGGGAAACTGAGGCACGGCTTCTCCAGGCGGAAGGGCCGTGGCAGAGGCAGAGCTTCGGGGCTGACCCCTCTTTCGGGACACGTGTCGTCCGTGTCTGTGTGTCGTCCCCCCCCCCCAATTGTCTCCCTCTGCAGCGGCGCGGAGCCGTGCCTCAGTTTCCCCGCTTGTTGGGGGGCTCCATCAGGGATGGGGTGCCGGGGACCCCGCGTCCCCGCGGAGCCCGGCCCTGGGCGCCGGCCGGGGAAGGCGAGGCGAGGCAGGCGAGCGTGTCCCTGCCTGCGCCTGCCCGGCTGGTTTGTCGGGCTGCCGCCGCGCCGTGCCGGGCTCTACCGCGGTGCGGGGCGTGGGTGGGCATCGGGGCCGAGCACCGGGACCGGGGGCCCAGGCCGGGCACGGCGACCCGCAGCGGGGCCGGGGTTGGGGCTGGGGCCAGGATCGGGCGGAGAATCGGGGCGTCGGGGCTGGGATCGGGGCTGGGATCGGGGCTGGGATCGGGGTTGGGATCGGGGCTGGGATCGGGCTGGGATCAGGGTTGGGATCGGGGCTGGGATCGGGGCTGGGATCGGGGCTGGGATCAGGGTTGGGATCGGGGTTGCAGCCGGCGTCGGGGCTGGGATCGGGGCTGGGATCAGGGCTGGGACTGGGGCTGGGATCGGGGCTGGGATCGGGGCTGGGATTGGGGCTGGGATCGGGGTTAGGATTGGGGTTGGGATTGGGGCTGGGATTGCAGCCGGCATCGGGGCTGGGATCGGGGCTGGGATCGGGGTTGGGATCGGGGTTGCAGCCGGCGTCGGGGCTGGGATCGGGGTTGGGATCGGGGCTGGGATTGGGGCTGGGATTGGGGCTGGGATGGGATTGCAGCCGGCGTCGGGGCTGGGATCAGGGCGGAGAATCGGGGCATTGGGGCTGGGATCGGGGTTAGGATTGGGATTGCAGCCGGTGTCAGGGCTGGGATCGGGGTCGCAGCCGGCGTCGGGGCAGGATGGGCGCTGAGCACCGCGGCTGGCTGCGGTTCAGGACCGGCGGGCACGTGGGGCCAGCTGGCAGCAGCGGGGCCGGAGCATCCCCTCACCCCAAATGTGGTTGCAGCCCCCCACCCCCCGGGGCAGCACCCATGGGTGCTTGCAGGGCACCGAGGCTGGGGTGTTACCCCCACCCACAGGGGGTGGGGAGGGAGTCCCCAACCCTGGGACAGGCTGGGGGGTGTCCCCCCCCCGGGGGGGGCACGGGACTCACCACCACCTGTGAGCTGGAGCAGGAGAACATCCGCTTCATGGCGGCCGAGGTGGGGTGGTGGTGGGGGGGTGCTCCCCGGGACCCCCTCCCCGCCGCCGGGCCGGGGTGGGTGCGGGTGCCGCGAGCGTCGGAGGCGTGTGGGTGCGGGTGCCTCGGCTGCGCGTCCTCCGCCCCGTCGCCTCCCCACGCCCAGCCCGGGCTTGTCCCGTCACCTCCCCGGGGACCTCCCGCTCGCCATCTTCCCCGTGAGAGCCGGGAAAACCCTCCCCCCCCCCCCCCCCCCAACCCCGGGCACCCCAGCCGCGGGCGCCCATCGCCCCGGCGTCAGGCACCGTGCGAAGAGCAGCCTGCTGAGAACGGACGCGCTCGGCTCACCCCGAGGGGACAAGGTAGGGACAGGCGGGGGATGTGGGACAGGATGGGGGGGGGGGGAACAGACACCCGCCACCGCTCTCCCATGGCGGGGCGGGGGGGACACGACACCGATGGACGCAGGTGTGGGCTCGAGTCCTGACACACTCGCTGGCACAGCCGAGACCCCACACGCTCAGTGTGTGGCTGAGACCCCACACGCTTGGCGCGTGGCTGAGACCCCCAGGCTGAGACCCCCAGGCACTCGGTGTGTGGCTGAGACCCCACGCGCTCAGTGCATGGCTGAGACCCCCAGGCGCTCGGTGCATGCCACGGCCGCAGCACCCCCACCCTCCCGTTTCGTCTCCCCGCCGTCCCCACCCTGGGGGTCTGGATCCGGCCCTGCCTGCCGCCCGTGCCCCCCCCCCCCTCCCCCTGCCCCCCCCAGCCGCCCACCGGCGCCGTTTGGGTCCAAACTGGTCTTTTTAATTATTTTCCAATTTTTTTTCTTTCTTTTTTTTTTTTTTTCCTTCTTTTTTTTACAGTTAAGTCAAGGGGAACCAACCAACCGACCGATTAAAACCACCTGTCCCGGCCCCCCCCCCCCCCCCCCCGCCCTGGCCCGGGCAGCCCCCCAAAACCGGGGTGGGGGACGAGCTTTGGTAGAGACGGGCTCACCCCCGCTGGGGACGTCACCGCTGTCCCGGGGCGGGGGGGGACGACACACGGACGATGGGACGCGCATCCCACCCAGCGCTGGGACAGACCGGGACACCCCCCCCCCGCCCCGGCCGCCTCCTCCCCCCCCAGACGACAAAATAAATAAATAAATCCGAGGGGAGGCGGGGGGGGGGGGGGGGGAACATCGGTCCCAAACCGCTGTGGCATGTCCCGTCCCCCCCCTCCTGCCACCAGCTTGGAGGAGGGGGAGGGGGCGACCAGAAACCTCCCCCCAGCCCCATAAGGCTCCCACGGGAATAGCAGCTCCCCAAAACCCCCACCCCGCTGTCCCCAACCCCCCCACGGCCGGATCCTGCCCCCAGCATCTCCTTGGCGGTGAGGGGGGGGGGGGGCGGGGAGGGTCGTGGGGTGCTGGGGGGGCCGGGAGGGGCTGGAGCCGGTCCCTAACTGTCCGAGGAGCCCCCGTCGCCCTCCTTCAGCTCCTGGCTGCTCTCCACCTCCTCGGGAATATCCTGCATCCTCAGGAAATCTATGGGAAAATGCCGGGTTAAACCGCGTCCGTGTGTCCGTCCGTCCCCCCCACCCCCCCCCCCGGGAAAAGCAGGTGCCAGGGGCCGGCTCCTGGCACCCCCCGCCCCAGGGACCCACCTCGGGGGCTGGCGGGGGGGGAGTGGCGGCTCCCCAAGCCCTCATCCTCCAGCAGCACGTCCAGGGCGTCCTCGCCCTCCCGCAGCCGGTCGGGATCGCCCCCCCGGTAATCCAGCTCCTCCCGGGGGCAGGGGGCGAAGGCGGGGTGGTGGTAGGAGAGGCTGGCGGGGTGGGGGCCGTGGCTCAGCTGCCGAGAGGGATCGGGGGGGGGGGGGGCGGTCAGGCCTGAGCCCCCGCACCCCCCGACGTGCCGGGGCTGAGGCCGGCTGCACTCGTGTCGTGCATGAGCACACACAAACACCCCCCCCCCCCCACCCCAGGCCCCAAACCCGGGTGGGCTGAGGCCGGCTGCACTCGTGCCGTGCATGAGCCCATCTTCCCCGCCCCTCCCACCGCCCCCCCAGGCCCCAAAGCCAGATGAGCCGAGGCTGGACACGCTCGTGTCACGCATGAGCGCATCTTTCACCGTCCCCCTGGCCACCCCCCCCTCCCCCCCCCCAGGCCCCAAACCGGGGTGGGCTGAGGCCAGGCGCACTCGTGCCACACATGAGCACATCTTTTTGCCCCCCCCCTCCTTGCACCCAAACCCAAACCCAGCCCAGGTGGGCTGAGGCCGGACTCACTTGTGTCATGTGTGAGCACATCTGCCCCCCCACCCCCACCCCGGGGCCAGGCCCCGAACCCAGGTGGGCTGAGGCTGGGGACGCACTCGTGTCATGCATGAGCATACACACACACACACCCCCCCCCAGGCCCCAAACCCGGGTGGGCTGAGGCCGGGGATGCACTCGTGTCATGCATGAGCACACCCCACCCCCCCCCCCCCCGACCCTGAACCCCGGTGGGCTGAGGCCGGCTGCACTCGTGTCGTGCATGAGCCCATCCTCCCCGCTACCTGGGGCGGGGTGAAGCTGAGATAGAGCGCGTCGCCGGCCGGCAGACTCCTCCGCCGCGGATCGGTCCCCCGGCGTCCCCGCGCGCCGCCCTCCTGCCGCAGAGCGCCCAGCTGCCGCCGGGCCTCCTCCAGCTCGCGCTCCAGCCGGGCGCGCTCCTGCTCGCTGTCCCGCAGCCGCGTCTCCAGGGCCGCCGCCTCCTGCGCCCGCTCCTGGCAGAGCTGCCGGCAGCGCCCCAGCTCCTCCTGCAGCAGCCCGTGTTGCCGCTGCAGCAGCGCCAGCTCCGTGGTGCCGGGCTTCTCGCCGGCTCGCGCCGCCGGCTCGGCCAGGGCCGGCTGGGAACCGCGGCGGGACGGCTTCTCCGTGCCCTCCTGCAGCTGCAGCTCCAGGAGCGTGTCCTGCTGGCTCACCACCGCCTGCGGGGAGGCGGGCAGGGGTGTGGGCAGGGGGTGCGGGCAGGGGTGCAGGCAGGGGGATGTGGGCGGGCAGGGGGATGTGGGCAGGGGGGTGCAGGCAGGGGGCTGGATGCGGGCAGGGGGATGCGGGCAGGGGGGTGCAGGCAGGGGGCTGGATGCGGGCAGGGGGATGCGGGCAGGGGGGTGCAGGCAGGGGGCTGGATGCGGGCAGGGGGATGCGGGCAGGGGGGTGCAGGCAGGGGGCTGGATGCGGGCAGGGGGATGCGGGCAGGGGGCTGGATGCAGGCAGGAGGATGTAGGCAGGGGGGTGCGGGCAGGGGGATGTGGGCAGGGATGCAGGCAGGGGGATGGATGCGGGCAGGGGTGCAGGCAGGGTGTGCAGGCAGGGGGATGTGTGCGGGCAGGGGGATGCGGGCAGGGGGCTGGATGCAGGCAGGGGTGCAGGCAGGGCGTGCAGGCAGGGGGATGTATGTGGGCAGGGGGCTGGATGCAGGCAGGGGTGCAGGCAGGGGTGCGGGCAGGGGGCTGGATGCAGGCAGGAGGATGTAGGCAGGGGGGTGTGGGCAGGGATGCAGGCAGGGGGATGTATGTAGGCAGGGGGCTGGATGCAGGCAGGGGGATGTAGGCAGGGAGGTGCGGGCAGGGGGGATGCGGGCAGGGGGGATGCCGGCTTGTCCCCCCCATCCCCGTCCCCCTCGTCCCCGCAGCACGGTCCCACCCACCTGGAGCCCATGCAGGAGGGTGTAGAGGTTCACCAGCCGCTGGTTGATCTCCTGCGGGGGGGGGAGAGGACGGGACGGTGAACCCCCGGTCAACCCCGGTGGGGAAACTGAGGCACGCTGGCACCACGGGGAGGGAGCCAGGTCTCTCCCCCATCCCGTCCCCCCTTACCTCCTGGGGTACCCTCTGCAGGAGCTGGTTGCCGTTCCCATCCTACGGAGAGAGAACGGTGACACCGCGGTGGCCCCGGCATGGGCTGGGGGTGTCCCTCCCAGCGTCCCCCCCCACCGCACTCACCCGCTGCCCGGCATCCGAATCCGCCCTGCAAAACTCCAGGGAGCCGTTGAAGCTGCCGGCGTCGCCGTCTGCAGGGAGAGGCAGGGGGTGAGCCCCACCGCAGTCCCGGGGGACCCCGAGCCAGGCGCAGCCCCCTTCTCCGGCCGGCACACGTCCCCCGTCCCCCGTCTTACTGCTGGCGCCGGGGCTGGGGCAGCTCTCGGCCTCGGCGAGGTTATTCTGGTCCCGGTCGCGTCCGGAGCCCGTGAATATCTCCTTCAGGCACTCCACTGCGGGGAAGTGCAGGATGAGCCCCGCGCTGCCGGGGGGGGGGGGGAACACAGACCCCAGCCCAGCCCCCTGCCTCAGTTTCCCCATCCGGAGCATCGCCATCCCGGAGCGTCGCAGCCGGGTGGTTCGGGTACACGCCTCCGCGGTCCCATCCGTACCTTCCCGGATGGCGTCATGCATCAGCTTCTCCCCTCGGGAACCCTCGGCCGAATCGGAGTGGAAGAAGCTGCGGGGGGCCAGGGTGGGCGAGGGCTCCTCGCAGCCGCTGGCCAGGGCCAGCATGTCGGCAAAGAGCCCCACCTTCTCCTCCAGCAGCGCCGTGATCTTCCGATCTTGTTGCAGGATACGGTCTGCGGGGCGGGGAGAGGATGAGCCGGGAGGAGGGAGGGGGGGGGGGTCCAAGCAGGGATGGGGAGGACAAGTAGGGAGGAGGGAACGGGGATGGGGACCCCCGCGGTGGTGGCACCCACCTTTCAGCTTGCGCAAGGACGCTTCGATCTCCGTCTCGATCAGGGGAAAGTCCTGGCGGCTGGGGCAGCTGGAAGGGACGGGGGCGGTCAGAGCCGGGAGCCCCCAGCCCCGTCAACACCGCGTCCGCCCTTCCCACCGGCCGTGTCCTGCCGAGGCTCAGAGGACCCGACCCAGAGCTGCGCCCGCCGGCACCCTCCCCGCCAGCACCCTCCCCGTCGCCCACCCCGCGGCCGTGGGGACCCCCCCTAAAAATCTGCCCCCCCCCACCCCCCGGGGGCTGACACTCACAGGCTGACCGTCTGCTGGATGACCTTCATCCAGTTGTTGCGGTCGTCGCGGGAGGCGGCGTGGACCTCGTACATCTCCGGCGGCGCCGCGCTGATCAGGAACATCCCCTTCTCCTGGTTGGCGATATCCCGGACGATGAGGTTTTGCAGGGAGATGACGGCCGGCTTGTCCTGCAGGACAGGTGACGGGGTCGGAACGCCGTCCCGGTGCCGGCACAGCCGTCCCGGCAGCGGTGGGGGGCCGGGATGCAGGGTCCGGGCGGCGGCGGCGGCGGCGGCGGCTCACCAGCATGGGGAAGGTGTATTTCTGGTCCTTCTCTTGCAGGAAGATGAGGACGTCCGTCATCAGCAGCACCAGGACATCTGGGAGGGAGCGCAGGGATGCGAGATGCTGGGGTGGGTGTGAGGCCGTGGCGTGTCCCATCCCGCGGAGCCCCAGGGCCCCCTTTAGTCCCAGGGCCGCTCTTAAATTCATCCACAGAGGGCGAGGGCCTCCTGGCGCCCCCCTGCCCTGGCACCCTGCTCCGCAGGCATCCCCATCCCCCCGTACCTCAATCCCCTGGCACCCCGGTCCCTGGCATCTCCGTCCCCGGGTACCTCCAATCCCTTGGTACCCCCATCTTCTGGCACCCCGGCACCCCGTCATCGTCATACCCAGGTACCCTCATCCCTTAGTTACCCCCATTCCCCGGCACCCCAGTCCCCCAGCACCCCCAAACGCAGGTACCCTCGCCCTCTGGCATCTTCCATCCCGTGGCACCGTGGTCCCCGGCAGCCCCATCCTCAGGTACCTCCAATCCCCCGGTACCCCCATCTCCTGGCACCCTGCTCCCCCAGCATCCCCGCGCCCCGCTCCCCCGTGCCCTGGCACCCGGGGCAGCCCGGTCCCTGGGCATCCCCATGCCCTGGTACCCCGTTCCTTGGCACCCTGGTCCCCCATTATCCCCATCCCCTGGCACCTCCATCCCCAGCACCCTGGTCCCCACCTTTGAAGCGCCCGGCCGCCGTCTTCCAGAGCATGCAGCCGCTGTGCACCAGCTTACGCCGCAGGAGCTCGTCCTTGCCGAAAACGCCGGCGCGGCTCTCCCACGGCAGCTGCACTTTGGCACGGCCGTCCACGCGCCTGTAGACGTCCCACAGCCGGGCGTTCATCTCGCACGTGTGCACCTCCTCGTTGATGGAGGAGATCAGCTCCTTCACCAGCTTCAGTGCCCGCGACAGGTCCGCGGAGTCACCCTCGTTGTCTGGGATGAAGGGGTTGGGGGGACACGGTCGGGGCTGGAACCGTCCCCCCGTCCCCCCCCAAGCACGGGCAGCCCCCTGCGTTGCCCGCCCGCCCTCAGCCCCGTTACCTTTGGAGTTCTTCAGGATGCGCTCGATGAGCACCGGGTACTTGGTGATCCTCTGCGTCACCAGCAAGATGCACTCGGGCACCCCGTGACGTCGGAGCAGCGGGGACCGCGTCATCCTCTGGCCGGCCGGAGGGAGGGAGGGAGGGAAGGAAGCACAGGGCACCCTGTTAGCAGTGGCCAGCCCCCCCCCCCCCCCCCCCGGGGCTCATAACCACGTTAAGAGGCATTAGGGAGAGACACGCAGTTGGGGAAACTGAGGCACGGAGTTGGCAGAAGTGTCTTCCAGTGGGGCACGAAGCCCGGAGCCCGCAGGGAGACCCCGACACCCATCCCGGGGGTCCCTCCGAAGCCGTGCGGGGACGGCGGGCGCTCACCCGGATGAACTGCTGGAAGCGCTTGTCACGGGCGAGCAGGTCCTTGTACTCCTTCACGGCTTTGGTGTGCTTGCTGCAGAACTCGGAGTAGGCTTTCTTCAGCTGCTCCGCACTGGCGCCCGAAAACTTGGCGGGGGGAGACGAGGGGACGTCAGTGAGCCCGTACCCCCACCACCCCCCACCCCGCCAGCACCCGCTGGCTCTGGTGGCCCGGCGCCGTCCCCACCTGGTTGACGAGGATGTCCCCCAAGCGGTTGATGACGAAGTTCTTGTTGCTGTCGTGGGCCAGGGACTCCCTGCGGCGCTCCAGGAGCTGCGCCAGGAACCGCTCGTGGATCTGGCTCAGCTCGTCCACGCAGGGGAAGATCTTCTGCACCGTGGCCGGATCCACCTGCAGATCCTCCAGCATGGCCTTGCGGAACATGGTGGCCATGATCTTCAGCGTGCGGACGTGGTGCATCTCCGTCTGGATCAGCTCTGCGGCGGGGCGGGATGGGTGAGGTGGGGCAGCCGGCACGGCAGGTCCCAGCCCGCTCTGCGCCGCGGGGACAGCACCTCACCCTGTCCCCACCGCCTCCGGGTGTCCCCCATCTCTTCATCCCCATCCCTGTGTCCCCTACCCCGTGCCCGTGTCCCCCATCTCTGCATCCCTGACCCATCCCTGTGTCCCTTACCCTGTCCCCGTGTCCCTCATCCCAGCATCTGACCTGTCCCTGTGTCCCCCACCCTGTCCCCTTGTCCCCCACCTCTGCATCCCTGTCCCAGCATCTTTGACTTGTCCCTGTGTCCCCTATCCCATCCCCATGTCCCCTTCCCTGTCCCTGTGTCCCCCACCCTGTCCCCCACCCCTGCATCCCTGTCCCAGCATCTCTGACCTGTCCCTGTGTCCCCCACCCTGTCCCCGTGTCCCCCACCCCTGCATCCCATCCCTGTCCCAGCATCTCTGACCTGTCCCTGTCCCCCCATCCCATCCCCATGTCCCCTTCCCTGTCCCCGTGTCCCCCACCCTGTCCCCGTGTCCCCCACCCCTGCATCCCATCCCTGTCCCAGCATCTCTGACCTGTCCCTGTCCCCCCATCCCATCCCCGTGTCCCCTTCCCTGTCCCTGTGTCCCCCACCCTGTTCCCGTGTCCCCCACCCCTGCATCCCATCCCTGTCCCAGCATCTCTGACCTGTCCCTGTCCCCCCATCCCATCCCCATGTCCCCTTCCCTGTCCCCATGTCCCCCACCCTGTTCCCGTGTCCCCCACCCCTGCATCCCATCCCTGTCCCAGCATCTCTGACCTGTCCCTGTGTCCCCATCCCATCCCCGTGTCTCCTTCCCTGTCCCCATGTCCCCCACCTCTGCATCCCCATCCCCGCACCTCCCACCCATCCCCGTGTCCCCTAACCTGTCCCTCCATCCCCGACCCACCCCTGTGCCCCCTTCCCCCGTGTCCCCCTCCCCGTCCCGCCAGTCCGGGCCATCCCCAGGCGGCCGCTCACCGTAGATGACGTCCTGGCGCTTCATGACGTCCATCTTGTGCTGCTGCAGGTAGCTGTTGTCCACGGCCAGGCTCCAGGAATCCGCCTCGAAGTCCTTCCCGTCCGTCTCAAAGTCGCTCATCAGCTGGTTGAGGATGACGTCGGGGCCTGCGCGGGAGGGGCGGCGGCGGCGGTGGTGGGTGGGTGGGCTGGCCCTGTGCCCCCGTGTCCCCCCCCCACCCCGGTGGGTCCCCACCTTCGTCGATGAGCGACTCCACGGAGAGCGTGCGGTTGCGCATGTTGAGGGAGTCCGTGGACTGGGACAGGATCCGCCGTATCCCCAGGGGAGACTCATCGTTGAACGTTCTGGGGGGGGGGACACACACGACACGACACATGATGGCGACACTCTGGGGACGCCCCCCTGACCCCCCTCGGCCCCCCCGTTCCCCCCCCCTTACCCCGCGATGTTGGTGGTAGAGACGCTCTTGGAGAGGGAGAGGGAGGGTCGGCTGCGGCGGGGACCCAGCAGCGTCTGGCGTAAGCTCTCCGAGGGGTAGATGGCAGAGTTGGGGCGCTCCCGGATGGCGGCTGGCGGGGGGGGGGGACACGACACACACTGGGGGTCAGCGCTGCCACCCCCCAGGCTGTCCACGGCGTCCCCGCCGCCCACGGGTGACACCCCGATAACAGCATCCCCCCCCCACTGCCTCCAGCATCCCCACCTGGGGACATGTCCCCCAGCCCTCCCCGGGGGCGTCCCCGCAGCCGGGAGAGGGACCTGGCCCTGCCCCGACGCCTCGGTGACAGGCAGCATGGGGGGGTGGGGGGTGGGGGGAAGGGCTGTCCTCCCCCACCCCCCGGCGCATCGCACCCCACTCACTTTTATTGCGCAGCGAGACCGACTGCAGCGCCGAGCTGTTCTTCAGCAGCGCGGCTTTCTGTTGCTGGGGGAGGGAGCGGAGGCGTCACAGCGGATGTCACCGTCCCCGTGTCCCCTCCCCCCCCCCAAAACCCCCCCCTCCAACCCCGGAGGGGCTGAGACCGGCCAGCTCGTGTCGCCTGTGGCAGCCGGGCGGGCACTCACCTTCTGCTTCACCTTGGTGCAGTTGGGCAGCGTGTCCTTGCAGCGGTTGTGGATGGTGACGTTGCAGGCTGGGGGGGGGGGGGGACGGGACACGGACACAGGGAGAGGTGACGGCACGGCCACCCCCAGAGAACATCGGGGGGGGGGACCCTCCCGCCACCCCCATCCCGGGGGTGCCGCCGTCACCGGAGCGACAGGAGCAGATGCTGCGGGGCTGGGGGGGGGGGAACCCGGGCGGACGCGGATGACACCAGGCGCTGCTGGAGCCGCAGCTGCCGGGGAGCAGCTGAGCCGCTGCGGTGCCGCCGAGACCCGACACCCCCCCCCCCCCCCCCGACCCCCAACCCCGGAGGACACGATGCCCCGCACCAGCCCAGTGCCACGGGCACACCAGCTCCATCCGGCACCGCGGCATCGCCCGCGCCAGGGGAGCTGGAAGGAGCCGGCGGTGCCGGCTGCCTCGCCAGGACGTGCCAGGGCGGCACGCCGACATTCGCCAGGATGCCTCAGAGAAATCATCTCCGTGAGCGCCCCTCCTGCTCCGCAGCACGAATCCGCGCAGCCAAACCGGGAGCAACCGGCCGCTTGCTACGGGGGATTGCCGTGCCCACCCGGCAAAGCCGCCCCGGCAAAGCCGCCCCGGCCGTTTCGGCTACTCACTGGGGCAGATAAGAGCTTCCTTGGCCGTGATGCTCTTGTTGCAGGCAAAGCACATGGTCATGCCGGAGACGGTGATGGTGGTGAAGAGGTGGCCGTTGGTGTAGCGGGCGTCCTTCTCCTTGCCCTCCTTCATCTTCTCCTTCTCCTTGCTCTGCCCGGAGAGATGCGACGGGCGCCTGACGGGGCTGCGGCACGGCGGGCGCCCGCCGGCACCAACCGGCACGGCCCCCGCTTGCTTCGGGACGCGGTTCATGGTTGCGGGGAGCCGGGGGTGACGTGGGACACCCCGGTCCCCCGCGACGCTCGGGGGGTCCTGCCACCCCGGCGGGGGGAGGACGGGGAGCCGAGCGGCTGGGGAGAAGCCACCCCAACCGCTCTGCTCGCCCGTGCTTCCCATCATCCCATAACCATGACAACCGGGTGGCTGCGGGAGAAATCCCCCCCGCCCCGGCACACGTCGTGTGTCGTGTCCCGTCCCCCCCCCCCCGGCACCACAGCCACCAGCCCCAATGGGGACGAGATGCGGGGGCCGCAGCGGGGGGCGGGGGGTGATGATGCTCCCCGGCGCCCACGGGGGCTGGGGGCATCGCTGGAGCGTTGCAGCCGGCAGCCCTGCGCCTTCCCACCTCCTTTTTTTATCCAAAGTGGATATTTTTGCCCTTTTTCCCCCAAAACGGGGGTTCGGAGGCCAGCTGCCCCCCACGGGGACGGTGTCGGGGTCCAGCCCGGGGACTCCGGTGCTGCCGGCGGCTCGCCATGGTTTTCCCCTCCCAGAAAATGGGAGCGAGCCGGCGTTGTCCCGAGCATCTCGAGGGTGTCCGCTCCTGCCTTGGACCCCCCCCCCCCGCACCCCGACCGGCACAGAGCCGCCTTTGTCGTGTGTGTGTCGTCGTCCCCCCCCCGCCATGGCAGCCGGCTGTGCCTGGCACCGGGGCACCCGCCAAACAGACCCTCTCCGCGCCAGCCCCCCCCAAAACAGCGGCGCTTTGGGTCCCGAATCCCCCTCCCCGTGGCTCAGCGCAATGCCAAAGGGGGTCCCGGTTTCCAACCCGCTCCGGACCGCCCCCCCCCCCCCCAAGGAGGGTGGGTGAAGGGCCGAGGGCCCCCCCCCCCCCCGGGGAGCAGCCAGGCGGGTGGGGAGGAAGGTGAGGAAGACCACGGGAGCCCACGGAACAGGAGTGGGGCCGAGCAGAGCGTCCCCCCCCACCCCGTGGTCCCCAAGGAGAGGAGACACCAGGGCGGGGGGGGGGGGACACACACGCAGCCACAGCCCCCGCTCTGCGCCGGGAGGGGGGACACGACAGGGTCCATCTGGAGCCGGGGGGTCGGGGGGGGGGATCGGGCGCTCACCCGCTCTCCGCAGAGGGGTCTCTCCACCTCCCCGTCCGCCGGGAACGGGGCGCAGGAGCAGCAGCACATCCCGGCCCCGCAGCCCCCCCAGCCCCGGCCCCCAGCCCGGCTGGGAGGGAGCGGCGCCCGCCGAGCCTCCGGCCACAACATCTGCCCCGCTCCGGGCCGCGATTGTTCCCGGGCCTTTTTTTTTTTTGCTTTGCTTTTTTTCTTTGCTTTCCTTCTTTTTTTTTTTTTTTGCTGCTGCTTTTTTCTTTTTGTTTGTTTGGGTTTGTTTTTTTTTTTACTTTTTTTTGCCCTTTTTTTTTGCTTTCCTTTCCTTTTTTCCTTTTTTTTTTGTTTTCCTTATTTTTTCTTTTTTTTTGCTTTCCTTTTTTTTCTTTCCTTTTTTCCCCTTTCTCTTTTCTTTCCTTTTTTCCCCTTTTTTCCTTTCCTTTTTTCCCCCTTTTTTCCTTTCCTTTTTTCCCCCTTTTTTCCTTTCCTTTTTTTCCCCTTTCTTTTTTCTTTCCTTTTTTTTTCTCCTTTCTTTTTTCTTTTTTTCCCCCTTTCCTTTCCTTTTTGGCCTTTTTTTTCCGCTTTCCTTGTTTTTCTTTTTTATTTTGGCCTTTTTTCCCCTTTTTTTGCCGTCCTTTCCTCCGCTTTCCTTTTTTCCCTCTCCTTCCCTTTTTCCAGCCCTCCTTTCCCCGTCTCTCGGTTTGGTGTCCCCCCCCCCCCCGCAGGGACCCCGCCAGCCCCGGCCCCGGCCGCAGGAAACCGAACCGCCGCCAGACAAAGGCGGGAGGCGATTCCTCTTCCTGCCGCCGCGGCCCCCCCGCCGCCAGCCCGCCTGGATCGGCTCCCCCCGACACCGGCTCCCCCCCGCCCCGGACCCCCAAACCCGCCTGGGTCCCCCCCACCCGGACCCCCACCCTGCAGCACGCCTGGGTCCCCCCCACCCTGCAGCACGCCCGGGTCCCCCCCCCCCGCCCCGGACCCCCAAACCTGCCTGGGTCCCCCCCACCCGGACCCCCACCCTGCAGCACGCCCGGGTCCCCCCCCACCCGGACCCTCACCCTGCAGCACACCCGGGTTCCCCCCATCCAGACCCCCACCCTGCCCGGCTCCCCCCCCACCCGGACCCCCACCCTGCAGCACGCCCGGGTCCCCCCCCACCCGGACCCTCACCCTGCCTGGGTTCCCCCCATCCAGACCCCCACCCTGCCTAGGTGTCCCCCCCCCAAGACCCCCACCCCGCAGCACGCCTGGGTCCCCCCCACCCGGACCCCCACCCTGCCTAGGTGTCCCCCCCCCAAGACCCCCACCCCGCACCATGCCTGGGTCCCCCCCACCCGGACCCCCACCCTGCCCAGGTGCCCCGACCTGGACCCCCACCCCGCAGCACGCCTGGGTCCCCCCCACCCCGCAAAGGCCACACTGGGGGGGGGGGGGGCGGGACGGGCACAACCGGTGACGGTGCCATAAAACCCCACGAGGCTTCGGCATCACCCCTGGATGCCCTGGAAATGTTTTGGGGGGGGTGCCTGCACCCCCTTGCCCGTCTATAGAAGGGAGAGTGCACAGGGGTGGGAGAAGAGGAATTTGGGGGGGGTGCTGAGGGGGATTTGGGGGTCGAAGCCACGAAGGCCTCCGGCTGCCCACCGGGGACGGGAGCAGGGTGCATTTCGGACCGGGACCCTCCGACGGCAGCCCCAAATCCAGCCCGGTGGGGGACAAAAGACCCCCCCTGTGCCGGGCTGGGGGGGGGGGGGCCACAGAGGGTCCCTGCTGCCGGTGGGATGCCGAGGACGTGGCAGCCCGGTGTGGGAACGGGGCCACCACCGGCACGGCAAGGGGTGACCGGGGGGGGATGGTGACCCCCACCCAGCCTGGACACCTGGGTCCAACAGCAGGTTTGGGGGTGTCAGGCTGCACCCCATGGCCGAAGGGGGGGGGGGGGGATGTCAGAGGCGGCAGGACACGAACCACTGCGTGGCTATAAATAACCTGGGGGGGGGGCAGAACCAGCGGCCGTGCCACCGCCTCCATCCCCGCGCCCCCAAAAACACACGGGGTGGGCTGGGGGTCCCCCCCGCCACCCCCCAAAAAAACCCCAGCAGTGGGTACCCCAATGCAAACACCAGCATCACCCCCAAACCCAGCAGCAGCCGGCACCAAAACCCCAATCCCGGCCAACACCGCCGGCACAAAAACGGGTCTTGAGCCAAATCCCCGGCATCGGGCACCGCGGCTTCTCTGGCCGGGGGTTTCGGAGGGTCCCCCCGCATCCCACCTCCCCGGCGCCGGCGGGGAGCAGAAAGTTTCTCCACTTTAAATAGAAATCGGGGGGTTTTTGGGGGTTGGTTGGGTTTTTTTTTCCGGCGCCGCGGTGCGACGCCTACGGCGGGTGTATTTCTGCTGGCACCTACACGGCTTCGCCCAAGATAGCCCGTTTCTTTTCCTGCGCGAGAACACACCCGCGCCAACCTCCGGAGCCGAAAAACTCCAGCCAGACCCGGGGGAGAGGTTTTGGGGCGATGACAACCCCAGCTGCCACCACCCCACGGTGTCATCTCCCCCCCCCCTCCCCCCCCCCCAAAAAAAAGCCACCTGCGGCATCACCGCCTCCGTGCCGGGTGCGAAGAGCCGGGGGGGGGGGGGGGGGGGGCAGCCCCCCGAAAAAGCGAAGGTCTGACCTGGGTGATGGATCCAACCCCTGAAATGGCGTCACGGAGGCACGTCGGTCCCCTCCTTGTTGGGGACGGTGTGTCGTCGTGTGTCCCCCCCGCCTGCCACCCCGGCGTTGAACAAAGCCAGCACCGTCCTCACCGGCGTGGCAACAAAAGATGCCGCCGCGCTGGGGCCGAAACTGCGTGGAGGATGCCCGGCAGCACCTTCCCCCCCCCCCGCAAGAAGATGGGGTTCCCCCCCCCCCCCAGTGCACAAAAGCCCCATTCTGGCCCCAAATTTGTCCCCTCTGAGGTTTCAAGCCACCGGAGGAGCGAGGCTGCGGGTTTGGGGGGGTGCAGCCGGGGGGGTGCAGCGTGGGAGCAGCGGGGACACCACCCCCCCCCCCCGCTGTTTTGGGGGGCTCCAGGGAAGGCAGCAGCGGGAGGGGGGGGCCGCCCTGCCGGGAGTACCCCCAAAAGCAGGTCCCGCCACAGGAGACGGGGTCCCCACGGCTGTAAAGCCGCGGCAGGACGGGGGGGGGGGGGGTCCCGCACATCCCATCTGCCACTGGCACACCCCAGCCGGGGGGGGCCCCGCGGCTCTGTGTGTGTGTGTGTGTCCCCACCACCCCGCTGCCTTTGATGGGGGGGCCCCCCCCAATTCTAAAGCGGTGACAGCTGGCGGCAGGGACGGTGGCTGCTCTCCAAGCGCCCGGGAGCCGTCCCCTCACCTGGGGGACACACACACACCCCCCCCGACAGCCCCCCCCCCCCCCCCCCCGGCCCAGGGCACGGCCCTGGGTGGGGCAAAACGGGCTTTGATGAAACTTTCTTTAAACAAAAACCGCCATTTCCCCCGCACCGGCCGGCGCAGGAACCACCAACCGCTTCCCCCCCGCCTCCGCCATCACCTCCACCGGCCCCCCCAAAACCCGGACCCTCGGGGCCGAACACCCCCAGACCTCCAGCCGCTCCCCAGCCCGCTCAGACCTGACAAACTCGGTGCACGCGAGGCCGGGCCGCGCCACGTGAGCCAGGGGAGGACCGGCGTCGGGTTTTCCCTCCCCCCCCCGAAAATCCCCGGGTTGGGGTAAACTGAGGCAGAGAGCAGGAGCGGAGCTTTGCATGCCTGCCTCGCACGCCCGCCTGCCTTGCACGCCCGCCTGCCTTGCACGCCCGCCTTGCACGCCGGCAGCAGCCGGCAGCAGGAGCACAAAGCCCTTGCCAAGCGCAGGCAGCGCCCGGCACCAGCTGGGTCCCCCCGCCCTTGACCCCCCCCGGCCCCCCCTTGCCCATCGTTTCGCCACGCCGGCGATTGCCACATGCTCCGGGCAGCACAACGGCGGCCGGCCTTCCCCCCCACCCCCCCCCCTCCGCCCCACCCCTCGCACCCTCGCCAAGTCACGGGCGACGGCGAAACGCTCCCACGGGACGAGAGCACCCCGGCTCTCTGTGCCTCAGTTTCCCCATCGCCCAAACGATGGCAGGGCTTTGTCTCTACCGGGCTGCGGACAATAAAACCGGGGTGGGGGGATCCCACCTCGCTCCCACCCCCTCGGCAGGAGGAGAAGGCGACTTCCTCACCCGCCGTGCCGGAGCTGGAGGGTTTCCACGCCACCAAAAGGCCTTCGGCTTCGGCGGAAACAAGGCTGACGGGCGAGAGCGATGGAGGAAGTTTGGCCGTCGCTTCGCCGAAGAAGTTGCTGGCGGGATGTTCGGCGGGTCGTGGTGGTCCCCGCCCGGCGGCAGGGCGAGGGCGGCGGGCAGGAGCACGAGCAGCGGTGCAGGCAGGAGGGTTATTGTCTTCCCAGGAGACCCCGCTGCACAATGGGGAGCGGCTGCGCCGAGGCTTGCGGAGGATCCTCGCCCACCTCCCTGCGCGCCCCCCTTTGCTAGGGACCCCCCTCCAAGGTGCATAGCCCGCCCCCCCCCCCCCCTTCCTATGAGCGCCGGTCTGAGCATCACCCCATCCCTACGACCCCCCTTCACCCCGGCAGGACCCCAAAACCTGCCCCCCCCGCTGGGTGGGGAAGGGCAGAGCCCCCCCAAAGTTGGGGGGGCAGCGACCTGAGGGGCCCCCCCGGGGGGATTGAACCCCCCTGTGCCGGACGGGGGTGACCCCCCACACACCCCCCCAAGCAGGGAAGGGAAATGCCCCCCAAAAAAGGGAGAGGGGCTGAGGGGGGGGGGGGGGGGAGGACGGACCCCCCGCCCCGGGGCTGGGGGGGGGGGGGGGGGCTGCACCGCCCGCCGGGACCCACCTGGGCACGATCGCTCCTCGCCCGGGCCAGCGACTCGATGCGGGACATAATCCGCGGAGCCGCCCCGCTCCGCTCCGCTCCGCTCCGCTCCGGGCCTGCCCGCCCCTGCCCGCCCCTGCCCGCCCCTGCCCGCTCCCGGGCTCCGCCCCCCCGGGGGCGGGTCGTGCTGCCGGCCCCGGCCTCGTGCTGCCCGCGGGCCTTTGTTCGAGACGGGACCGGCAGCGCGCAGGATCGGGCCCCGGGCGGGGACCGGGCACCCCGCGAACGGGCAGCCGGGGAACGGGCAGCCCGGAGTCACTCCGGAGCCGGGAACGGCCGCCGGGAACCGGCACCGGGAACGGGCAGCCCGGAGTCACTCCGGGTCCGGGAACGGCCACCCGGAACTGGCACCCCAGAGTCACTCCGGGTCCGGGAACGGCCACCGGGAACCGGCACCGGGAACGGGCAGCCCGGAGTCACTCCGGAGCCGGGAACGGCCGCCGGGAACCGGCACCGGGAACGGGCAGCCCGGAGTCACTCCGGGTCCGGGAACGGCCGCCGGGAACGGGCACCCCAGAGTCACTCCGGGTCCGGGAACGGCCACCGGGAACCGGCACCCCGGAGTCACTCCGGAGCTGGGAACAGCCACTGGGAACCGGCACCCTGGAGTCACTCCGGGTCCAGGAATGGCCACCGGGAACTGGCACCCTGGAGTCACTCCAGGTCCGGGAATGGCCGCCAGGAACTGGCACCCCGGAGTCACTCCGGGTGCGGGAACGGGCACCCTGGAGTCACTCCGGATCCAGGAATGGCCACCGGGAAAGGGCACCCCGGAGTCACTCCGGAGCTGGGAACGGCCACCCTGGAGTCACTCCGGATCTGGGAACAGCTACCCAGCATCGCTCCGGATCCAGCCGTGGCTGCTGGGAATGGCCGCTCCGGAGTCACTCTGGATCTGGCCCTCCGGAAGCTGCTCCGGATCCGGCCAGCTGCTCGGGAAGCATCACACCAGAGTCCCCCCCAGATCGGTGCCCCGATGTCCAGCCCTTGCTCTCGTGCCTCAGTTTCCCCTCCCCACACGCACCCATCGCCCCGCCCAGCCTCGGCCCCACGGAAACCCCACATCTTTGGGGACCACGACCCATCCACCGCTTGCGTCCTCCCTGGGTGACACCGGGGCTGGAATCCTCCAAAGAAGAAGAAAATCCCATGGGATTTCAATCCCCCATTGCCCGGCGGCCACCACGGGACTCCCCAAAACTGCCCCAGAGCCCCGAATACCCCCAAAATGCAGTTTTGGGGTGACGCACGAACCCCATCCCCGCATTGTGGGCCCAGCGCGACCTTTTTTCCTCCGTTTTGGGGCTTTTATCTCCCAAACGGAGCAAATCGATGCCAGACCCTGCCCCCGGAGAGCGGCTCTGGGAATGCTGATGCTTCCCACCAGCTTTTGGGGGGGGGGGGGGGGGGGAGACAGAAAAAGCCGCTTTCCCATCTGGATCCTCAGCGAGGGAAAGTCAGGCTGAAGGTGGTATTTCGGAAAAAAATGTGCTTTTTTCCCTTAAAACGGTGGCTTCGGAGAGGACGCCAGCACCAGGAGCTGGGCTAACCTCAACCCGGTTGAACATTAACTCGCCGGCTGGGAGAAGCCGGCATTTATCGGATTTATCCCGCTCGCTGCCAGAGATAACGCTACCGACGTTGCCAAGAGAACCGAGGCACCAGGACGGCTCCAAGTCCCGGCGGAGCCCAGGGCTGCGGGCAAGGGGAGGCTTTTCAGGGACCTCGTCCCCCAGCGTCACCCGGCGAGCCCCGAGGCAAAGCCACCCACCCCGCCGCCGGGCCGCGTGGGTGCAAACGGCTCCTTAAGCAAAGAAACATCCCTTTTCTCCACGTTTCTGAGCCCGGCGGCACTCGACGCTCGCCAAGGGGACGGGGACAAAGCCGCGTGGACAACCAGGGGTGATGCCGTCGGCTCTCGGCTTAATGAGTAACCGCGAAAAGCCACCGATGCTGCCGGGAGGTGCCAACCGCTCTCTATGAGCTGCCTCGACTTCCACGCAGAAACCGTTGCCAGTGGCAAAGGAAACGGCGCGGCGGTGCCGAATCCGGCCCTGCAAACCCCCCGCGGGAAACGGGTGGGAGGCGCCCACGCAGGGTGGGGAGGCACCCACGCAGGCGGCTCCCAGGGAAGAGGAGAAGTCGGGAGCCGGAACGGAGCCGTCGGGGAAAACACATCCAATGACCCAAAACCAGGCGGCGGCAGCTCCGGCCGGAGCAGCTTTATCGGAGGCAGCCGCGGCCGTTAACCCAGCGCAGGCTCGTTCCTGGGTGGGGGCCCCGCTGCCGAGGCCGGGGTTTAACTAAATTGCGGTCCCGAAAGCAGAACCAAACCCTCGCGAGGCCGCCCCGAGCATCCGGGGGAGACGTGGTCACGCTCCTCCTTTCACCCAGAGCCTAATTCCTAATTTCTCATTTCCTCCCTGGGTACAAACCCCTCCGGCCGGGGTTTGCTTCTGCTTCCCCCTCCCCGGCCGTAACCCTAAAACAGCCCCAAAAACGACGGAAGGAAACCCTGAACAGGCGCCCGGCCGCCCCGGGGTGGGATGCGGCCGGCAGGGAGGCTCGGCTGATGCCCGTGGGGGGGGTCCGGTGCCTCTCCCCACATGGCAGGGCCGGATCCGGGCACTGGAAAGCCCCGCGGTGCTGCGAGCATCACGTGGGAGCAGAGGGCGAAGGGGGAAGCGGCGGCAGCTCAGCCATAAAAAGTCAGGAAGGGAGGAGATGGGGGTGATCCGGTTGCAGAGGGGACCCCACGGCCCCCGGGGGTAAACTGCGTGGTCCCCCCCCCCACGAGGCCGGACTCACCCCGGCACCAGCCCCTCGCCAAAACTGCCGACGGGCATCACCGCAGGAACGCAGCCGCCCCACGGCATCGCGGGTGCTGGATGCCGGGGGTGCCGGATCCTGGGGGTCCCGTCCCCCCGCCATGCCCCGCAGCCCCCCAGCATCACGTGGTCCGTCCCCGCCAAGGGCGGGAGACGACCTGGCGTCGTCGGGTGCTCGGGCGAGACCCGCAGCGGCAGCGATGCCCCGGGACCCCCGCGGGACCCCCAGTGCTGAGCCGTTCCCATGACTCACCCTGGGCGCAGGACGGCCGTACATGGCTGGGGCTCCCCGGGGACGGGACCGCGCCGAGTCCCCGAGGCGGCGGCGAGCTCGGCCCCGGTGGCTGGGATTATTATTTCTTCCTGAAATAGCACGGTCCCTCCCCTCCGCGGCCTCCCCGCTCCCCACGGCCGCTTCCCGGCCAGCGCCCAGCCCTGCGAAACCCCAGCTCGCCCCCCCCCCAAGGTGGCACCGGGTGCTCTCTGCTGCCTGCAGACCTCTCGGGGGTCCCCTCCGTTGGGGTCCCCTCCACCAATGTCCCCCACTGAGCCCCAGTGCCTCCCTCCGCTGCCCCAGGACCCCAAGGACCCCTCCCCATCCCTGCCGCAGCCTCTGCTTGGGACCCCCCCCCCCAAGCTACGAGCACCCATCTGCAGAGCGTGACCCAAGATTGGTCGTGTCCCCCCCGCCACGGGGGGGACGGTGCTGCCTCGGCTGGCGGCACAGCCGCGGGGACGCCTGGCGCCGTCCCCGTGCCGCCAGCACCGGGGGGACCGTGTCGGGGCGGCTCTACCGTGCACCCCCCGGCAGCGATGCGGGGGCGGGCGCCCCGCTCCCCCCCTGCTCCCCAATCCCCCCCCCCCCCCCGCCTCCGCCGCTCGGCCTGATGCAATCGCCGCGTGCAGGGCTCGGCGTCCCGCTGCCTCGGCCGGGATCGACCCCCCTTTCCCCATCCATCTGCCCCTGGGGGGGGGGGGGGGCCGGATCCAGACCACCACCAGCACTCCCAGCCTTCGAGGACCCTTCTCCCTCCCCGGAGATCCAAGAGGACAAACTTTGCTAAACCGAGACTTGGCGAGAGCCTGAGCAGCCCTTTCCTCCTGCTAAATAAAAATAATAATAATAAATCCTGGATTTAAACCCATTTGCAGCCCTGGGTCAGCACCCAGCGGGGTGGGACGAGGACGGAGCCGTCCCGACTGCGGGGTCCGGACCGTGCCGGGGTGGGTTTTGGCCCGTCGGCCGCGGCGCTGGGGCCCGGGGCGGGGGGGGGGAGCGTGGCCCCCGTGATGATGTTAACAGCTGGCCGTTAATCCGGCTGGCCGCTGCCCGGCAGGGAGGAGGCAGGATGAGATCAGGGGCCGGGGGGGGGGGGTGGGGATTAATGGCTTCGCATGGCGGCAAATCACAACCCCGGGGGGACGGGGGGGGTGGGCTGTGAGGTGGGCTTCACCCCCCAGAAGTGGGTGGCAGGGGGTGGCCGGCAACGCCACGGGGACATAAAGCCATCGGTGGCCCCCATGTCCCCAAGATGCCGCGTGCATCGCTGTGCCTCAGTTTCCCCCTAAGCTCCTGGCACCATGGCAGGGGGCAGTGGTGGCTGGGGAAGACACCCCCCCCCCCCCGTGCCCCCTCGCTGCCCCCCCGGCCACCCAGAGTCAACCAAAGCATCCCGGCACCCTACGAGCAGGCATCGCCTCCCGATGAGAAATGGGGAAACTGAGGCACGGGCGGGGTGGGGTGGGGTGTCTCAGCAGGGTCCTGCCGCCCTCCGAGCTGGGAAGGAGACGGAGGAAAATATCCCAAACGAAGGAATCGCTCCAGGAAACCGCTGGGATGGAGCGGAGGGGCCCGGGGGAGGGCGCGCGGGCGGTGAGCTCAGCGCACAAACAAGCGCGCCCGCCGCCCGGAAAAGCCTCATTTCCCCGGCCGTGGCGGGGGCCGAGCCCGGTGAACCCCGGTGGGGACTGTCCCCCACCCCGCAACGGGCAGGGGGTCCCCATATGGCCCCCCGCCTCGCTGCCGGGGGAGAGCGGCTTTGCCACCGGTGCCCGCCGCCATCCCGGGCACGCCGCCGGCACTCGCCATCCGGTGCTTTCCGCCGTGGCTCCGGATGCACCGTGACGGTGTCAACATGGGGACTGGGGGTGACGGCAGCGCCACCGAAACTGCATCGCCGGTGGCCGGGCGGGATCCGGTATCCGCCGGGCAAACGCCGCCTTCCTCGGTCTCCTTCCCCGAGAGCATTTCGGGGTTTTCCCCCCCCCCTCTTTAGATCCCAAAGGATGAAAACCAGTGACGGGCGGTGCCAGGCAGGAGAGGGGAAACTGAGGCACGGCTTCCCCAAAGGGCAGAGCAACAACTGAACGCCCCCCCCCCCCCCCCCATCCCAACCCCATCACCGCATTTCGGGGAGCGAAGCGCCCCGCCACCCCCTCCTCTTCCCCTCCCTACCTTCGTCTTCCCCGTCATCCTCTTGATGAAGCTGAGGGTCCGGCCCAGGGGGGTCTCTTCCCAGCTCTTGCTCCCCGCCTCCCCCGCCAGCTGCCCGCAGCTCCCGGCGCCGAAGCTGCAGGAGACGGAGGATCCAGCCTGGACAATCCCCCTCTGTCCGTGGCCTCCGCGGGGCTGGGAAATAGGGAGGAGCGAGCCCAGCCGCCCTGGCCCCCCGGCTTCTCTGGGGTGGCTGCTCCGCTCCCAGCTGGGTCGAGCACAGAGCCCTTTCTGTTCGCCCCGAGCCCCGCGGGGTGCGGAGACAGCCCCCCCCCCCTTCAGGCTGGTGGCTACGTCCCCTCCTCGGTGACCCCCACCGTGTCACCTGCTCTGTAATTTGGGGAGCGGGGCGGTGGTCCCAGTTTGTGCGGGTGCGGCTGCAAGGTTGTGGGGTGCTACGAGCACGGACCCCCCCCTTCCCCCTTCCCTGGGTGGTCCCGCTCAGGACTGGCCCTGGTTCTTCGGGGACGCCCTCGGTGGGGGACGAGCCACCCTCGGTGGGGGACAGGTCCTGCTCCCAACCCATCGCGAGGGACGTGGAGGGGATGGCTGTGGGGCGCCCGGGCCACGCAGCACCATCCTTTTTGGCGAGGTGGTTGGGGGCCAGCCTGGCCCCCTCTGTGTCCCTGTCCCTGTCCTCGCTCGTCCCCCGCGGGGCTCCCGGCCAGCCGCGGGCACGACGATGCCCGGGAACAGCCGCCCTAATGAAGATGGGAATGGGCTGTGACAGGCGCCGGGGACGGAGGGGGCCCCGTGCCGCCAGCACAATGTCCTGCCAGGAGGGGGGCCGGGCATCCCGGGGAGGGGGGCGGACACGCCGTCCCCTCCAGCCTGCTGGTCCCTGGGGGGGGGGGTTTGGTCCTGCTGACCCCGATGCCGGGGGTGAGGGGAAGCATGTCGGGTCTCAGCCTGCCCCTGTCGCACGCAGCCGTCCCGTCCCCTCTCTGCAGCCACAAGCAAAAAAAAAAAAAAAAAAAAAAAATCCCTATTTGGGCCAATATTTTAATCTCTAAATTTCCCCTCGGGGCGCTCTGGTCCCTGAGCTGCCTCATTCGCGCCCCGGCACAGGGGTACAACGTGCACCACCCCCCCCCCTCAACTCACCCATTGACCAGGCTCTGCCGGGAGGCGAAGGGGGAAATCTCTGCAACGGCAAAAGAAAGATGAATTAAAAGAGGGGCCGAAGGGCGGCGAGAGAAGCCAGCTCTTTTGGTTGGTGAAGCATCCGCCGCGGTCCAGGGCTGCCATGGGGGGTGAGGGGGGGGGGACGAGAAATAATTAACTCTGGCGGCAGCGCCATCGATTTTGGGTCGTTATCAGGGAGGTTTGAGCAGGGACGGGGATGCAGCGCCGGGGGGATGCGAGGTGGGGGCCATCACCCCGGTCCTGCCCGGGGGTACGCGGGTGCCACCACTCACCGCCTGCGTCAGGGAAGCTGTCGATGACACTGAGCGATGCCGATTTGGAGAGGGCGCAGCCGCCGGCGCTCTGCCTGGCCCGGTGTGCCGGCAGCCTCCGCGCATCCTCCTGCCAGCGGTGATGGGGTTGGCACCAGGGCCACCGGCTCCTCTCCCTGCCACCTTCTACCCGCCCTCTGGCAGGGCCCAGCGGGTGGCACAGGGCAGCTGCCGGTCCCCAGGATGGCGCACCCGGGCTCCTACCGGTGCCGGACGGTCCCCAGGCTCACGGGCCGTCTATTTTCCCCTCCCCGACGTTGATCCCCAAAATTAAGCTGCTCCCAGAGGATAACGCAGCTTGGGCAGGAGCACCCCGGTCCCAGGATGATGGCAAAGCCACCCAGGATGGGGCTTTCCTGGGGACCCATCATGATCCCCTCTCCCGGGGTCCCCTCCCCTCACCCAAGCTCAGCCCCTGAATCCATCCCCCGGCTGCAGGCGGGTGCTGGTGACAGGACACCCTGGGGTGGCAGGAGGAGGAGGAGGAGGGGGGGGTCCTACCTGCGCCCGCTGCACGTCGGCCTCGTCCTCCTCGTCCTGGGAGAGCAGGGACTCCAGGTCGTCGTTGCTGTGGATGAGGGGGGCTCGCCGGGGGTCCCGCCGGTGCCGCCCCAGCCCGTCCAGCTGCTCCGCGCTGGAGTCGATGTCGTCGGGGCTCAGCCCTTTGAGACTCACGCTGCGACGGGGAGAGGGGGACCCTGAGCTGCCGGGGGGGGACACGACACCACCAAACCGGGACCCCCATCCACGTGGGGTGAGCCTTGCTCTAGCAACTGGCTCTCGGGGCATCCCCACCGGGTCAGGGCAAGGGATGCTCATCCCCGGGGTGCGCCCGGGGACGCTGCACAGAGGACCCCCACCCCCGGATCGGGGGGCTCGGGAGCAGCGGTGCGAAGGCACGGAAGAGGGGGTGGCTGCAGGGCTGGGCTGGGGACACAGGGCAGGTCACCGCTACCTGAGCTGGTCGTAGCCGGGGACCCCACGCAGCTCCTTGCCTGGCTCCCAGCTGTGCCGGCGGAAGGGGTCCCGGGAGCGGATGGAGGTCCGGAGGGCACAGGATCGCCGCAACGGCACCCCCCGAAAGCGGTCTTCATCCTCATCTTCCCCCTCCTCCTCCTCCTCCTCCCAGCCAGCCTCGGTGCTGGGGCTGGGGCTGGGTGCGGTGACAGGCTCCAGGGCCGACATGCAGCGACGTTTCTGACCCGGGACCCCGCAGAGGGCACCTTCGCAGGGACCCAGGAAGATGTCGGGACCGTCCATGCTGCGCTCAGGGCCGGACGCTGCGGGAGGGAGGAGAGGAGGCGTCGGGGGGCGGGGGGGGCCAGCCCAGCCTCGGCGCAGGGCATGAAACGAGTTGGGGGGGGTCTCATCTGAGCTCTGCAGACCCCCCCCGCCAGCTCCCCAGATTGTTTTTACGGCCGCTCTTGGAGCTTTAAACAGCCTGTAAAGCTTACGATGGCCATAAAGAGGAGCTGCCCTTTCCCGGCCGTGTCGTCCCCCCCCCCGGCGCTGACCTTGCCGAGCCCCACGCGCTGCACGGGGCCCCCCAACCCTGCAGCGCCGGCACCGCGATGGAGAGGGTTCCCGGCCCCCCGGCCCTGCACAAACACGGCCGGGGGGGGGGCCGCGGCTGGCAGGAACACACAGAAACACCCACTCGAGGCCGAGCACGGCCCCGCACCTCGCTGCCGGTTACTCATTAAGCGCCCAGGAATTTGGCCGAGATGAGAGCGGCTCCTCTCCAGCTTGGCCGGGGGGGGGGGGGGGTTAAGTAGTGATGGGGTCTCACCGCCCCAGGGTGACCCCGCAAGGATGCAGCCCGTCCACCCAGACAGAAAACCCCCAAATTTCCACCTCCCCGGGGCGATACATCCCCCCGGAGCAGCCGTCCCTCGGGAGAGGATACTCAGGTTGCTTTGCGGTCGCTTGGGGACCCGGATTTAGTCTGGTGGCATCCGGCCCCTGCATGTGCTGGTCGCAGCGCGGCAGCAGGATGGGACCTGGGGAGGTTTCAGGATGGGACCCGGGGAGGTTTTAGCCTGGCCGTGCCCCCCCCCCGCGAAAGGCCACACCAGGCTGGGGAAGCCCCTGAACATCCCGACACCCCTGGGCTGCCCACGCCAAGCAGCTACAAAAGCCCTTAAAGAAAGGCCACTGCGGGGTGCAGCTTTTAGCCCCCCCCAAACCCGGCTCCCCATCATGCCCGGTCCCTCCACCTTGCAGCAGCATCAGTGCAGCCTTGCTGGCCCTGTCTGGACCACGTTACCCCCCCCCCCCCGGTTAAGCAAAAACCCCTTCTCCTGCTGCCGTTAGCGAGACGGAGCCAGGGCTGCAAACCCCAGCGGAGCATCCCGATCCCTGTGATCCAGCCCATTGCTCCGGTCCCCGCTGCCCACACCTGCCCATAATCCCAAAATCCCGACACCAGTGGCCATGCCGGCGCCCGAGGCGTCTCCCAGGGCTGGCACATCCTCCCCTGGCACTGCCCGGCCCCTACTCACCCCGCTGCGCCCGAGCCCCGTGGGCAGCTCTCCCCACCCCGGCCAGCCCCGCTTGGGACAGGGAGGGAAATGGGATGAGCTCAGCCGCTTTCCTGTTTTTACATTCCTGGCCCAGTCAGCTGATAAAAAAACCCCACTTTCCTCCGCGTCTGCCCATCATCTGCCCTTCGATCTGCCCAGGACCAGACCAGAACAAGTGAGCGGCTTTGCCGCAAATACCGAGGAATAAATAAATAGCAAAGACAGCGTCCATCGCTCGGTGGCACTTTCGCCACCAGTAAGCACGGCTCTCCCCGAAAGCACACAAGGCGACCTGGTGATTTAGGGGCTCCCAGACTCGTATAGGTGTCGGTGCCCAGAAAAGCAACCTGGATGCCCAGGAGCTTCCCCGTTTAGTGCCAGAAACGGGGATCAGAGCTGGGGATCTCGGGGCATAAACCCAACCTCCTGAGCAGGGAGCTGGCAGGGCAAGGGATGGGACGCTGGAGCAGCGTCACGGCTGAGCAGCATCCCCCAAATCAAATCCCAACCCTCCAGCCCCAGCAGCCCCTACCGTCGCTTGCCCCCCTCCAGTCCGCCGCAGTGCCCCGGGGTGCACCCCTCCACCCCAAGGAGTTGAACCAACCCCGTTTACCGCCCGTCGGCACTGGGACACCGGCAGCAGCTTCCCATCGGCACGGCACCGTGGCGTTACCCGCTTGGTGCCCGGACGCATCGGCGACTCCTCCAGCCAGGAGTCACTAACTCCCTGCAGCGCTAAAAGCCCGGCACCGAGCTGGCCTTAAGGTCCAGTGTTTGTATTTCAGCCCCCCCCAAAATGTCGGTGAGCACCAGCTGGAGAGCAGCGAGGAGGCTGGGGATCGTGTTACCCATGGGCTGTGCTCGCCGAAGGCCTTCAGCTCCCGGATGGGGTGCGGGGACCGTGGCACGATGGCTCAGCCCAGCCAGGGGACAGGGACTTGGGGGAGATGCCCCCACCCAGTCCCTCCGCTCCGTGCTGAGAACGGCCAACGCTCATCACTGGAGTCATGGAGAGGGGTCAGGACCGCACCGGGTCCCCCCACCGCCTGCTCCAGGCCAAGCGCGGCTCCCCGGGGACAAGAAGTGTCCCCAGACACCCTGGGTGCCAGGTGGGCTGGAGGGCAACGGCTGCCACAGCGCACCCAGCCTGCGCTTCCAGGCAGCTCCGCCAGCACTTTGGACCCTGCTGGAGCAGCGAGCGCCAGGTCAGAGTCATGGCTCCCAGGGGAGGAAGCAAGAAGCAAGGTCTTCCTCCTAAAAGCCACTCCGCCCCGATGCCACGGAGGGGTTTGTCCTCTGCCGAGGACCCCCAGGAGCATGGGGAGGGCAAACCCATCCCTGCACCGGGCAGGACACGCATGGCAGCATGTTGCCCCAGTTTCTTTCCAGGCAGAGCCGGATTCTCCGGCACCGGCAAGGATTAACCGCCGGCCACCGGCTTTCTAGGCGGCCGGAGGATGCTCGTGCCGGCCACCACCGCTAGACGGGGAAACTGAGGACCAGAGGGACGAGCGGCCGACTCGAGGGTCATGGCAGCGACCTTTGGGTCAAGCCCCGTCAGCACCAGGGAGGGAGCGCGGAAGGGGGGGACGCAGGCGTCCCGTCCCCACGGTCCCGTGGGCGCAGCCGTAGCACAGGGTGAAGGGCGGGGAAGGTGCCAGCGAGCGGCTTGGGGGGCGGGGGGGGGGACACACACAAAGGGGACAGTGGCAGCAGGCGAGATGGGTGCTGCGGCACCCACGAGTGGGGACGGTGGCTCCTGGGCGGCTCAGGTCACCCCCCCCAGGTCACCCCAGGACTGCCAGGGACGTACCTGTCAGCGGTGCGGCGGGTGGGCCCCATGGCACCCACCCCGGTCCCGGCAGCGATGCCCGGCGGCGGCGGCGGGTACCAGCCCTGTGCCCAACTCCCCAGCTGGGCGCTCACCTCCTCCCCCTCCGTCCCTGCCTCTTTCACACACAAAATAAACCAGGAACCACTTGGCAAATCAGATCCTTTTCCCTGTTAACCCTTTGCCCTGCATCGACGCAGATCCTCCGTGCCATCCTCGCCAGCGGACAGACGGACACATACCCCCGTTGTCACGGGGCACCCCAAATTCAGCCTTGCTCCCCATTTCTCTCCTCCCTTACCCATCAGCTGCAGCCCCGCGCCGGGCTGCGGGTGCCCTCAGCACAGAGCAGCCCTCCCATTTCCCGCTCCGTCAAGTTTTTAGGGTGCGAGAGCAGCCTTAGGGTCCCCCTCGGGGTCTGAACTGCCCCTTCCCGGCTCCCGGGAGTCCTTCCCGCGGCAGCCGGTGGGAGTTACGGATAATCCGTCACAGGTTGTGGCAACAGGCAGGAGCCGGGCAAGCCCAAGGCACCACAGGGCAAGGAGCGTTACTCCGTGCCTCAGTTTCCCCATCTCCCAAAGGTGGGGATTTCCTACCCCCGGGCAGCTTTGGCACGGCGCGGTCGCACTTTTCCAGCCCCGCACAACTTGCTGCTGGCTCGGGGCTGAGCTCTGAGCAGCCGATGTGGGTGCAGAGAGCTGGTCAGGGTGCGGAGCGGGGGCACCCACGAGCTGCGATAAGGGCAGGGCGAGCGGAGGTGACTCAGGCTGACGGCGGCGTCAGGCTGCCCACGCAGCACCTTCTGCCGTGGGGCTGAACCCCATCCACGCCGGCTCGGCGTTAACCCTTCGCACAGGACGCCGGGTGCAGCGAGCCACCGGGCGATGCCGGAAGGATTACGCACCTTGGACAAACCCAGCACGTCTGGATCCCGGAGGGATTTCATTTCCCGGGAAAAGCCACCGTGAAACGGAGCAGCCGCAGACGGAGCGAGCCGTTCCCGCGCGAGAGGCACCTGCGAGCGATAAACACCCCCGGCGCGTTTAATCCCCGTCTGCCAGAAGTGGCCCGGAGGTTTTGAAAAGCTCCCGCAGCCTTTGTTCGAGGCGTCCCGGCGCCGCTGTCACATGAAGCGCCCGTTCAGAACGGGGGGGGGGGGGGGAAGGAAAATAAATAAATGCCCTCTCGCCGCGCATGGGCCGGGCTGCGCCGCCGCAGGCACGTCCTCGGTCCCCCCACCCCGGAGCCAGCCTGCCCCGTGGCACTGTCTCTCTGCTCGATATTCCTCGGGCTAAAGATACGGCCTGCGAGGAACTTGTTTGTTTTAAATAAACAGGTGGCACCGGGGACCTTTGAGCAGCTTTCGGGAGAGCGGCGCCAGGAGGTGACGCCTACCCGCAGCAGCCGGGTCCAGCGCTGGCACAGCTCGGTTGTGCCCTGCCCTGCCCCGCGGGGAGAGAAACCGCAGCGGCCGGGCTGCGGAACAAGCTCCGAAGTTCTTTCCGAAACGGTCAGGATTTTAGCTGGACTGCTATCCCGGGCTCGGGATGAGGGAACCGGCCCTTCCCCAGCTCACGCGCCGGTTTTGGGGCTGTGCGGGGAGCTCAGCAGCCATTTCGGCTCCTGGTTTTCAAGCAGCCGAGGCTCTGCAGGCAAGGAGGACCCGAGACAGCAAAATGCTATAAATATTTCCAAGGGTTTTCTGGAACCCTCTTCACCAGGGTGCCGGGGCGCAGGAGGACCAGGGTGTCCTCGGGGCTCTCGTCCCGGCTAATGCTAGCCTCGGGGCTAGCCGACGGCTCCAGCTCTGAAGCTCTACCGTGATACACCAGCACCAGACACGTCCACGACCAGCGTTTCTAGCGCTAGCACGATTCAGGGCTCGAAGGAGAGCGCTACCGTTAAAGATACAACACAGACAACTCCTCTTTACATCAGTCTCCCATCAAAACCTCCCCAGCCTGCCCTCAAAAGCCCAAACCAGAGCGCCGCTGGTAACGGGCATTAGTTACCCTCGCCCTTTTCCGCCTGCAGACCCCGAGGGCGCAGGCGGGGGCGGCTGCCAAAACAGGCAGGCGCCGTTTTGCGGCGGGAGCAGCCTTACCTCTCAGCCTGGCGAGGAAATCTCCGCTGCCGGGCACATCCGAGCGGGCGGCACCAGTCAGACCTGTTAGCGCAAAGCCCCTGCACCCTTCGGAGAGTTTCTTGAGCGTCAAAGGGCGACCGTCTCCCTAATCCTGCCGGTTGCGACACTCGTCGGGCGAAACAAAGGGTGCAACCGGTGGCAGCGAAGGTTGGGGCGAGGGGGTGAGGAATCCCGGCTTGGAAACATTGTTCTGGTAACAAAGACACAGTGTTCACTCCGGCACGGACCGGGATTTCTATCCACCAACACAAAATTCTCGGCTGCCACCACCGTGCTGGCGAGCGGGGTCCAACGCGCGGCCAGGCCGGGCTGTAACGGGGCCACCACGGAGCCCTCGCCCGAATCTCGGGGCAGAAATCAACCACCTCTCGCCACGCGTGGGTCCCCCCGAGCCAAGTCATCGCTGTGCCGCTGCTTCCTCCAGAGAAAAAGCAGAAATCCATGCCCGACAGGCAGCCACAGCGTGATTTATTTACGGCGGTGAAGAAAAACCTTATCCCAGGGCTTGGGGCTGTCGGGAAAGCCGGTGCGAGGTACCAGCCCCTCGGAGAACAGAGGAACGAACCCGGCAAAGCGATTTCTGCTCCCCACGTGTCCCCCCTGCTCTCGTTCTTCCACTTATTCTACTGATGGAGCAGCGCGCTGATTTGTTTTCCTGACCGTACGCCCTTCAGCTGCTCTTGGAGGCAGCCGGGTGTCTCCAGGACCTCCCGGTAAAAGAAAAGCCGGCTTTTTTCGTGGTGGTTGTTTTATTACAAAGCCTTCAAGTTCCTCAACACACCTCAACAGAGCAACCGGGGGGGGGGGGGAACCACAACAACAAAACAACAACCCAAAACCCCAAACAACCGGAGACGCAGCAATTAACGGCTCACTGAAATACAGGGGGGGCTTCCCACGCCCCACCTAGCAAAGAAGGAGCGCTAGCAAGCCTCGGACAAAAGGAGGTTTGTTATCAGCACCAGGTAGAGCTCCTTCCCAGAGGTGTTTCGGCAAGGCGGGCAGCACCTGGAGGAGGGCCCCCCTGCCCCCCCTCCCCAAGATTTACAGGGTTCGAGAAGAGGGCAGCAGGCAGAGGTCCACTCGGCCGAACGGGGTCCGGGAGGCAGCACGGCTGCCAGAAGGGCTGCAGAGCCGCGCCCCCACAAATAAGCTCCGCTGGGCGTCAACGCATTCGCGCCGCAGCTTCGCCGGCCCTCGTCCGCAACAGAGCAAGGGGACCCCGCTCCGAATACGTGGACAAGGGGGTTTGGCCGTGGGCTTTTCGGCGTTTTTTTCTTCTTTTTTCTAAGGGAGAAGGCAACACGCCGCTGCCGTTGAAGCGACAGGGCTGAAGCGTAGCCCAGGCGGTGCTTTTGCAGACTGTTGCTGATCCAGACGCAGCTGCAGTTCTGGGTGGGTTAACGTTTGCTCTCCCCTGAGCTCTGGGGCGCCGGTGGCGTTTGGCTTTGCTCACTTCTCGGTCTTGCGGGTGTCCTATTTTCTCTTGCTCAAGTCCCACAGCAGCAGCAGCCAGACGGAGGGCAGAGTCATCACGCCGAAAGCTGCCCGGTCCAGCTGGAAGGAGACATTGTCAGAAAGAATTCAGAACAAGCCACGGGCAGCCGAGTTACAGCCATCAGATCTCCCACCCGCAAAGCCCAAATCCCACCGCGCCAGCTCCTTCACAGAGGTAGCGGGGATGGAAACCGCGATTTCTGTGATATTTTCTTCTGGACGGCTGACGCAGGTTAACTACAATCCACGCTGGGGTTTTTCAGGTGACTAGTGCAAACCCGACACACCACAAACGGGCGCTGTGCCGGGCTGCGCGATCGCTGCAGTGCCATTTCCATTATTCATTGAAAGGTACTCCCCAAGCGAGGCGAGAACCTCCCGTCAAACTCACGCTGAGCCAGGATTCCTCCCTGCCCAGGAGCACTCGTGGAACCAGCCTAAAAAAGGGGAGGAGGAGGATGGTATTCGCCACCTTTCCTTCTTGCAACAGAGCACGTGCAGTGCAAGAGTGCAGCGGCGTGCATCATCTCCTAACAAGCTTAAAGAGCACGGTCGGGCAGAGCTGATGTCCGACAGGGGCTACAATCGTCAAACCAAATCGCTCACCAGCGCCTGCCCGCCCTCCCGTGCCGGGCACGCAACGGCAGCAGAGGTGAAGTTGAAGTAAGCAGCTTCAGGAGGCCGCAGAATCAGAGCGTGGGACACATCACTCGCTCCGAGATCCGAAACTTCAGGAAAACAGTCGCATTTCATCAAAGTAAAGAGAAACGAAGCAGGTGGCAAAGTCAGTCCTGCCAAGAAATCCCAGTCCTCTGTAATTACAGACACCCAGACCCATCCGAGGCGGATCCAGCCGCTCCTCCTTCCCAACAACACCCTGCCCAGGGTCCGGCATGCTGGAATCTCAGCGACAACGGATGAAGACAGCAGAGCTACGGGACGCTCAGGGGTAAGAACGAGCGTTGGGAGGGGAGAAATTTCGAAACATGAGAAGATACCGAGCGATCTGGAGCCGCTTGACACTGAACATCCCAGAGACAACGCCAAAATCCTCCGAGGGTAAAGAACCATTCGACAGCTCCGTATTTAAGGCGGCGCTAAACTCAGCAAAGAAAGGGATAGGAGGAGAGTCTCAGGCCTGGTATTCTGCTCGGAGGGACGGAGCCACAGAGGGACGGCAGCTCCATACTGACAACAGCTGGAAGAGCTGACTTCTGAAACACAAAAAGGCACCGAGACAGGGAGGAGAGTCAAGGCGTATTACGAGGAGACTGCAGAAAGAGGAAGGCGAAGCCGAGAGAAGCTGAAAAAAGTCAGGAAACTGGAGGTCAGAAAAGCTCGCAAAGCCAAGAAGGAGCGTCTGTGTGCACGGGGAGGGGAACATCACAAGACGGAACACGAGGAACCACGCCACGCAGCTAGAGCGGCCACAAGGCGAAAGCAGGGACAAAGGAACAGGAAGGCAAATCGCAGGATCGGACCTTCAAGCGCTGCTGGTGAGCTCAGACTTAGGGGGAGGAAAGGTAACAGCACGCCACGGAGCCTAGAAACGGCCTCGAACCCTGCAGACGCACACACACGCACGGAGATTTCCTCCTGGTGAGTACGAGATAAGGCTTACCCGGAGCCAGCGGCGCCGATGATGTACTGCGGAGTCCGGTCCTCCACAGCGTATCCGTTTAATAGTGATTTGGAGGCCAGGAGCCTGGCCGCTTCCTCACGGCGGGCCACGTAGAACGGGGCAAACGCAGCACAAACCGGGAGCCTCATCTGGAAGGAAAAAGAAAATGGAGAGTCACCTGATGATTTTATCGCAAAGAGAACGCAAACGGGACAACTAAATGAGACAATTCAGGCCTTCGCGTGCAGCGAGACATGAAGAGCTGCGTACTCCGCAGCAATATTGATGAGGGATATCACAGAGCAGGGAGAAACGGCCCTGGCACCACACAGGTCTGCAGCTGCCCCTCAGATACTTACCTTCTTGCTGGAAGGCGTACAGGTAACGGCACAGCAACGGCTTAGGTTGGCAGGCACGGCAGAAGAGAAGATGGCCGCCTCCCTTTTCAAAGCCCCGACAGGTCTCTCTCCTGTCACCGAAGCGGCGTGGTGAAGGATGGCAGCTTCCCGCCGCTGCCTGGGCCACCTCTGACACAAGAGAGCCGCTTCTTTCCCCCCATCAAACGCCCTGTTCCCCTCAGGAAGCGCGAGCTCTTATTCCCAGCCACCGAGGTACCACCAGCTCCCGCCGGCGGCCTTTCTCTCCCCGTAACTCCCTGCTTCGGGCCACCTGCCCGCGTTTCCCCGAGCCCAGCGCCTCCGGACCTGCCTCACTGAGAGGACGCAGCCACCGCGCTCTCATTCCATACCCTGCCCGTACACACCGGGGTGCCGGGGCCCCCACCCTCTGTGCCAGGGGACCCTCGGTATTCCCCTGCCAGAGTTTCCACGCCGGCGTTTCCACCCCAGGCGGCTCCCACACGCCCGCACAGCCCGCAGGGCTCCCTGCAAACCGACGAACCCCCCCGCTTTCACCGACTGCTGCCTGCAGGAGACCCAGGGCCCCGACACCAGCGTTGTCCCCAGCTCAGTGACCCCCCCCCCCCAGAGCTTCAGCAGCAGACTCTGCCCGGTCCCCCACGTCCCCACTCCCAAAACACCCCCCACCCCCCCCCCCCCGGGACCTCTCCGACCCCCACAGACCCCTCTCAGGGCTCCCCCTCCAGAAACCTCCTCTATTCCAGAAACCCCCCCCTCTGGCCCCATCACAGCCCCCCGCTGCCCCACAGAACCCCCCAGCTCCCCCCCTCCACGGGCCCTCCCCCGCCCCACAGACACCCCCCCAGCTCCCCCCCTCCACGGGCCCTCCCTCACACACACACCCCCCCCCAGCTCCCCCCCTCCACGGGCCCTCCCCCGCCCCACAGACACCCCCCCAGCTCCCCCCCTCCACGGGCCCTCCCTCACACACACACCCCCCCCCAGCTCCCCCCCTCCACGGGCCCTCCCTCACACACACACCCCCCCCCCCAGCTCCCCCCCTCCACGGGCCCTCCCCCGCCCCACAGAACCCACTCCCCTCCCTATGGATCCCCGCGGCCCCCACTCACCCAAGACCCCCATACCACCCCCCCAGGCCTGCCTTCACCCCCCCAGGCCCTGCCTTCACCACCCCCACCCCCCCCAGGCCCTGTCCTCACCCCCCCGGCCGCCCCTCACCGCCTCCGCCCCGTTGCCCGGCGACACCGGCACAGCCACCGGAAGTCCCCAGTGACCGGAAGCGATCGCCGCTGCGAACCGAGCCCCGCCCCGCCCCGCCCCAAGGCACGCTGGGAGATGTAGTTCTTCTCCCATCACCGGGGGACTCCGCGCATGCGCAGAGCGCGCCCCCACCCTCCTTCCCGCCCTGGGCCTTCGCTCAGGGGGAAGAGGGGTTGACCTGCTGGAGAAGCGCCCGCAAACGCCACCTTTAATTAAAAAATACACTCCTTTGCCATGGCCCGCGAGGGGCCCTGCTGCCCGCCAGAGAGCCCCGAGGCCTTCAGCAGGCTTTGCTGGGGCCCATAACGGGCCCTGCTGCCCTCCAGAGAGCCCTGGGATCTTTGCCGGCCTTCGCTGGAGCCTTCCCAAGGGTCAGGTTGGGGTTTGGGGGCGCGGGCCGGGGTTTTTGAGAGGGAAAGGGCAGAGCCCCACGTCTGTGGGGCTGCGAAGGGGCTGACAGGGAAAGGTGAGGGCTGCCAGAAGCTTTTAGTCCTGGCTGCTTTTGCGTGGGAGCAATGGATGGAGGTCCGCGTCCTTCCTGGGCTCCGTCTCGGTTTAGGCTGAAGGTTAGGTTTCGGAGAGAGAGAGAAAGCGAAGAGCCCCAGTGTTTGGGGGCTGAGAAGGGGCTGCCAAGGGAAGGTGACTGCTGCAAAAAGCCTTCAGTCCTGGCCGAGCCATAGCTGGGGGTCCGTGTTAGTCCTGGGCTCTGTTTTGGACTCGGGTTAAAAGTTCTAGAGGGGCTCAAAGACCAAAGCAGGGATCCCAGAGGGAATAACAGGCACGCAGAGTCCTCTGGGGCACAAGGAAAGCCGGAGAATGACTTGTGAGGGAACTCGGAGGGTCCTAAGGCCCTTACAGGGACGAAAGCAAGCCTGGGGAGGAAAAGGGGAACTCAGGTGGGATCTGAGCAGAGAACATCAGTTCTCATAGGGCGAGGGACTGAATAGGGGCATCCTAATTAGCACAGAGGACAAAAAGAGTGCTCTGGGATGCAAAGAAAGCCTGAGGAGGGACCCACCCAGCACCGTCCAGTACCCACCCAAAGCCCCAGGACCCTTCTAGTGCCCCCAGTACCTCCCCAGATCCCCACTACCCTCAAAAGTCCCCCCGATACCCTCCCAGAGCCCCTAGTACGCCACAGAGCCACCCAGGACCCTTCAGCTTTCTCCAGCACCCCCATCAGAGCCCCCCCTGGACCCTTCCAGAGCCCCTCAGTATCTTCCAAGACCCTCCCAGAGCCTCCCGGTACCCACCAGAGCCCCCAGGGCCCTCCCAATATCCCCAGTACACTCCCAGAGCCCTCCCATAGCCTCCAAAGACTTCGAGGACCTTCCAAGTGCCCTCGGAGCACCCCCCAGCCCTCCCCAAGCCTCCAGAACACCCCAGAGCTCCCAAGACCATCCCAGAACCTCCCAGTAACCCTGCTGAGCACCCAAGTACACCCTAAAACTCTTCAGGACCCCCAAGAGCCACTCAAGACCCTCCCAGTGCCACCTATACCCACCCAGCACCTGTGAGAACCCCCCCCCCACGCCCCCAGTACCCTCCAGTTCGTACGTTTGTGTTAAGTCACAATATTTTTTTTTTTTTCCTTCGTGGCCTGAGCGTCTTGGCCCATCAGCTCTTCGCCGGTTGATGTTTTTGCTGAAGATATGAAGGTTTTCGATCCCCTTCCAAGGACAGAGCTGGAGCTGTGGGTGCTCAGTGGTCTACAGAGATCTCCACGCTTGGAAAGGAGACGTCTTCAGTCGATAGGGTTTTAAGAGTGAGCAATGCTTTGGCAAAAGGGTTTTAAAAAACCCAACAATAACCTATCCGGAGAGCTCCAACGCACCTGCAAAGGCCACTGTGAGATAATTTCGATAGGTGATGTGAGCGTTCTCCGGGGTCACCTTGCAGACGGAGACTCGTTCAATTCCCCCGTCGCCCCCAAGGTGGCAGTGCCACCTCAGGCCAGCACAGCGCCCAACTAAACAGAAAAGGGATTCTCTACGTTTTTCACTGAAACAAACCACGAGACGCTTTTTAAAGCCTACCGTAAACACAGAAAAAGAAAAAGGGTTGGTGAGCTTGCAGTCTCAACCGAAAGGTTTAACGTGAAAACCTTTTTCTTTCAGAATGGGTTTTGCCACCCCTGTCGGAAACAAGCGCCGTGCCTGATGATGGGTTGTGTTGCGTGGGTGCGATGGAGCTGCAGCGCCAGCGACAGCATTTATTTTTCGGTATCATCATCGTGAGAACTTACATCAACGTGAAACCAGGGACATCAGCTACTTTCTCCCCCCAACACTTTTGGCAGCGGTGCGATGGTCTGTACCCTCCCTTCCCAAATCATAGGCATCGTTTGGAGAGAAACATCATTTGTGGAGAGGTTTTGTGAGAGGTCCTTACCTGGGGGAGCTCTGCCAGGTGAGACAGTACCAGCCGGAATTCCCTCTGCCACCCGTTCCTGCCTCCAGAGACCAAATATAGGATTTTTGGACAGTGAAACCGATCTTTTATTTTTCAAAGAAATTCTGCGATCTCATCAACGTCACACAGAGAGAAAGTATTTGTGTCATCGTAGCAGTACTCAATGCGAAACTGGAGAGAGGAAAACATGGTCCCCATTATAACTGTAGGTATTGCAGTTTTACTCTGAAAGAAACCCTTTCTTCCCCCCAAAAGAAGTCACTAGGTGCCTGCAAATCATACTCCAAAATCCTCCCACGTGAAGGACTCCTTCCCAGCCTGTAAGACAGGCTGACCTAACGGAAGGAGTTTGCCCACAGAGCCAGAAAATGATTCTTGAAGTCAGTAGATCCGTGCGAGCGTAGCATCAGTGGTTTAACTGCAGCCCCAGGAGTCCTCTCTGAAGCGCAGGGTCCGTCTATATCAGCGGGTAAGAGGCATAACTGGCGATCCCGCAATGGTTCGCGTGGTTTCTTGACATGCGGATATAGCCCTCGTCACCAAAACGCACACCCCAACTTTTGGGACCGGAAACAGACAGACAGACATGAGAAAAATTGAATTCCTTTTTCTGGAAGTGAAGCGGCAGCTTTATCAACATGACAGCCTTGAAGTGTTTTCATTCACTGCTTCACGGGATTTCTAATCCCGTATTAAGTTATGACAACGCTCATCAACATAAAGGGAACTTAAGGCGGGTGTAAGTGTATTTTAAATGCATTTACAGTTCCTTCACGCTGCTAGGATGCTTTGACGTGGCTAAGCGTGAACCCTTAGGGAACAGTTTAAGGACCAATACCAACTTTCAACTCTACAACACCCCCCACTGCACAAGCACCCAACTGATCTCCCTCTCATCTGTATAAATACCGGTCGTTACAGAATTGTGAGGATGTCAGCCTGAGCGGTGGGAGGTTGCCTAGGAGAAGCCTACCCCTATAGATAGTGAGCATATAGGTAACGAGTTCGGTGATACACGGTCGTGCCTCTACCTGTTTTTCACAAGCCAGTAATCCTTATCATTTAGGGTGCCGTAGCCGATCACGAGCACTCCGTGATTCACCTCCTGTGTGCACCGGGGGTCGTCATACACACCTGGAAGAAAAGGAGTTTTGGAAGCGTGTCATCAGACCAGAAGACCTCATCTTTGAGTCGTCAGCGGGACCGAATTCAACCTGCAGCATAGTCACTAACGCTGCTACCTTAGGGTTTTGTCATATTGGTGCCTTCATCCAGGAATTAAGCCCCAACTTGCCAAATTCCACCAAACTTCATAAGCTTTACGTGCAGAGAGACACAGAAGGCTGTGAAGAAGATCTCCAGGGTAAAAGGACATACCTGACCTGTACAAGAAGAAGGTGGGCTGGGTGGCGTCAATGGCGACAGAGACTGGTCCGATGTTGGCTACAGCATCTTTCAGGGCGGCTTCGTCGGCGTATGGGAGCTCAACGTACTTGGAGCAAGTGGCGGCTCGTGTGGAAGCATTGTATCGACATGTGCCATTCTGGTGGGAACAAGGGGGGGTTGAGAAGAGGAGCATGAAGAATTCACCAGGAACATCTCAAGACTTTCAGGTACGTGTTTTCTATCAGCTCTCTTTTACCCTGTGCTACCCCGTTCTTCACTTTTCTTTGACCACCATTTTTCTATACACAGGATTACAGAAAAGATGGCTGGAAGGACCCGAAGAGACCATCTTGTCTATCTCACTTCCCCACACCGAGAGCGGCCAAACCATTTCAACAGAATTCGCTGCCTTTTTTTCTAGAAACCTCCAATCACAATACTCCTAGCACTTCCCTAGAGAAACTGTCCTTGCTTCCTCATCCATCCCATCAGAAGGCTCCTCGTCATGTTTAACCTAAATTTCTTCTATTGTAAATTAAGCCCACGGCTTCTCATTCTCCCTCTGGACACAGAGAACGGCATCTTTTGTCTCTGTAGCTGCCTTATGCATGTTTGAAGACTTGTATTCCACTTTTCTCTCTTGGACTGAGCTGCTGTTACTTTGACCTGTTTCCACAGGCCGTGTTTTCAAGACACCGGGTCATTTCAGGGCCTCTCTTGTCTCCGGCCATCAAGACTCTCAGCACTAGGATCTTTATTTTCTTATGGCTCTTTCCTTACGACCTTGCAGCAGTCATACAGCATCTGTTACAGGCAACTTTTAAAAAAACGATTGTATGAACGTCGTTCACCGGAAACCTCTGCCCACTGAAATGGTAGAAATATTAATATCCCATTTTTCAACTACAGAAGATGGAGTAATACAGAGAGCTGAGAACAGGACCCAGGACTCCTGTCACATTTTTCCCTTCCGTGTAGTACATTGCCTCATAATTTATGTAGGACAGAAATAAACATGCAGAAATTCTGGCTCCCAGTCCAGTCATTCACCTATGAGGAAAAAAAAAAGTCTAAAGGTCCCTTCCCCGGGTCTGAAAGAATCAGCTGCAAAGGCTGAGAACATGACACGAGACTGGTAGAAACCAAGACAGAGGGAAATCAGTGGGAGAGGAGGAGAAGGGTGTCTACGCAGGAGAGCAGAACGAATGGCCGTGTTGCTTCCACGCTCGTGTGTTCCGCAGATTTCACGTGCTGTCTAGGTCCGATGCCTACCTGAGCTGTGTAGGGGTAGGAATCGTCTGAGTCAATCCCCTGGTTGTCGATGATGTACTGGAAAGCACAGGTCATGAAACCTCCACTGCAGCCTTTGTTCCCATACATCATGGAGCAGTCAACGAGGTTCTGGGTGCTCAGGGACACCAGCTTCCCCGTCTTCAGCTTCACCTGGGCTTCGAGGGCTCCCACGGCACTGAACGCCCAGCACGACCCACAGGCGCCCTGGCAAAAGCCCCAGAGATGCTCAGACCAAGCACGGGACCGAGACACGAAGAGGCACAGAGGGAGCTTCGCACCTGATTCTTCACATCCGTGACGCATCCCTTCTCCCTCCAGTCCACCGTGTCCGGGACTTTCCCGCCAGGCTGTGGTCGGTACGTGGAGGTCCGGTTTGACCGAGGAGCGACGTTCAGCCCAGTTAACAAAGCTGCCACTTCCTCGCTGGTCTGGTGGGAAAAGAAAACACCGGCTCATGATCTCCTTGTCTCTGGTAAGTCCTACACTGGGTGTGTTGGAGGTGGATTTCCCTTGAACAGTCTGAGCTGCAGGAGTTAGCAGGTTTGTGGAGTCCTGGGCTTTTTATTTTTTACATTTAATTTCTAGCCATTCATTGGAAAGGGCAAGAAAAAGAAAATACAAAGCTTAACTCCAGCGCCAAAAATCCCTAGAAGCCGGTATGTTTCATTAAACAACACTACAACCTTGGAACATCGAAGAGGGGTGATTTGCAAATATATATAATGACCAGGACCAGGTCCGCGCACCCCAAATGCTGCATTAAGGAGGAGTCATTTCCTCACACCAGATTGCCTCACGCCAGTAGGTTGAACACAGGAATGTCTGAGCAGTTTGTCCACGGCTGCTGGAGTCCACAAGAAGAGGATGGGCTGAGAAGGGTTGGGAGTTTTTCCACCCCTGACCCACTTAAATTCCTTGTTAAATCAACCTCGTGGGTAATTAGAGACAAAGACAAGCCCCTTCTCAGCAGCACAGCCGGCACCTACCATGTCTCCCAGGTGGTTCATGCCCAGCTCGTAGGAGTGCAGCCCCAGCGAGTGCTCCAGATTGTGCAGCATCACGAGCCGCAAGTTCCTCTCCCACGTCGCGCGCCGGTCCCCTTCCTCTTTCTGAAATCAAACGCAGCCTCGTGGTGTGCAGCAACAGCCCCTGCAGCCGTTTCACCCCGTTTTATCCCACAAAAGCTTGTCGGGAGCCCCTGCCAAACCACCCCTGGGAACCAGCAGTGCCTCGAAGCGCCGTCGGCTCTTCTCCCCGCTGCGTGATGCGGCGGATGGTCACGCTGGAGCAGCACCCACCACATCGGCACCCCCAAGCCACCTCCACCCCGCCAAGATGCCCCTACCTCGTGGCGGTACTCCTTGCCATAGGTTTTCTTCCAGAGCTGCCAGTGCCAGTCCAGCGCAGGGTCAGGGTGTCCCAGTGCCACCGCAAGCGCGGCCAGGAAGGCGATGGAAGCCAGCAGCTTCATCCCGCTCAGCCGGGACCAGGGAGTCGAATCGACCTGGGAGCTGAGGGCTCAGAGCTGGAGCCGTGCTTGACCCCTTAAGTGACAAATCCGGTTTGGTAAGGGAGGCAGAACGGTGATGACATCCCTGACCTGGACTCCCTGGCGTGCCCTTCACGGGGTTTCTACACTGGGTGATGCCAACAGCTCCTGTCCTGCCTGCCCAGACAAGCACCTGCCCTGCTCGCCTGTTGCGTACCCTCAACCCCTGCGAGATGGGAAGAGAAATCCCATCCAGGACTCGGAAACTTCCCTCGGGGAGAGAAGTCTGCTGGACCCAACCCCTGCCCGTGCGGACACCGACATGCAGGGACAAATCCAGACACGCGCCTCATCTCACGGTTCCACCCTGCCCGAGAAACCCTCCCCCAAAGGAGGCTTACGCATCGCCTGGTCAAGTGGCTGTTTTGACAAACCTGTGTTTTCCAGCACCTTGAAAAGCAAAAACAAAAAATCCTATTTTCATCCAGCTGAGGTCCACCAGCTCCTGAGGATGGGCTACTATGAACAATTCAACTACCCAGAGAGGGCTTGAGGGAGATTAGAGATAAGATGGAGCCAGAGTCAACACAAAAACACTGTTCCTTCAGTTTTACTTCCTCAAAGCTCAGTCCTCCCAGAAGGGTGTTAAAATACAAAAGCACCCAACATACCTGAAACGGCTTCTTCTGGTGGTGGGTACCGACCTTCAGCTCCCCGGGCAGTGTGCCCGTATGGGGTAGGGGGGATGCCGGGGACAAATCCAGCACGTCCCCACTGCTGGGACGCCCAGGACCTCTGACACACGGCAGCTGCAACTCATTGGACAAATCACGAGTCAGGAAATGCTCTGATTTCATTTTCACTTTGCTGGGAACTGGGCTTGCTGCACCACTCACGGGGTTATTTGAAGCAGTACCCTCAATAACATCAGAAAATGAGTGCAGCCGAGAGTTTCCTATTTCCAGCACCCCAAAAATTAATGGCAAGGCTCCCGCGGTGGTTTATGTGGCTTGCGGGGCCAGCGGGCAGGAGTCACGCTCCTCTGATACGATTTTTGCGTTTTTGTGATTTGGTGCTGAGCTAAGAGACAGGATGAGGTCGAGCACGGAGCCTGGCTACTGGTTTGAACTGGGTAGACGTGAGCTCCCATCTCAGCTCAGCGGTGTACCGACCAGACCAAAACCAGCGCTTGGCGGGGGGGGGAAATAAAAATCACATTTATTCACTTTTAACAGTGGGGTAGCACAGATGGGAAGACGTGGTTAAAATGCAGTCATGGGATGGAGCTGAGCTGGCCAGCCTCAGCGCCGCGGGGACGGCAGAGGACACATTTAATGCACATTACATTGCAGTCAGGCTGAAAACGCAGTCAAGCAAAGTCTCCAGCTGCCTGGAAATCACGCTCCAGCCTCCGGTCAGGGCATCCTGCGGGTTCCCACGAAGGACAGCCAGGCAGGAGGGTGCATTTCCCACCACTACGAAGCACCAGGGGACATAAAATGGCTGCAAGAAACCATCTTCTAAGAGAAGCGGAGGAAGCAAAACAGTTTCTCAAGAGCTTTGAAGATGCAGTTGAGTCATTTTCTAAAAAGCTGCCAGAGACTGCAAGAGTCGGCGATGACAACAGAGAGCCCTCCACCTAAATAACTGCAATAATTCCCAACAGATTATCCCTTATTAGTGGGTAGGTTCCTGGGGAGGGTGAATGAGGTGGTCATACTTGACGAGACCCTCGAACAAGCCAACTGCGACCGCTCCTAATTTCTGCTGCTTATCTGTAGAAATGCAACGGGATTCCTCGAGGCGGGAAGGCTGGGTTAGAGCCAGGCACACTCGAGGTCAGCGGGGTGAGTGGTGGCATCTCAAGACGCGTCCTTGAAGCAGGGAACCCTCTAGATCTGGGGGTAAGCGCTGTAGCTGGCAATCCCGCAGTGGTTTCCACGGTTCCTCGCCATCCGGATATAGCCCTGCTCACCAAAATGCGCACCCCAACTGTTGGAAGAAGAAGGAAGCAAAAATTAGACAACAGGAGGCAGCTGCCTCCTTCCGCACCACCCCTCACCCTCACTTTTTTCTCTCCCCACCCCTTTTTTTAAACTTTTGTTCAACTCATGCTTCCTCCCCAGCAGCCAGAGGAATAGCCAAATTGGCATCTTTTGGCCAAAAAGGCTGAACCTCCTGACTGCTTCCCTGCCAGATTTTGTTGCCACTAACTCTTCTAAGGGGGGGCGCAGAGGAAAATCACTTATTTTCTATGTGCTGGAGTGAGTCAAGACCACCAGGAAAACACCAGGTAAAGGTGAATGGATTAGTTTTGTATATTAAAAATACATTATTTAAAAAAAAAAATCCTACCAAGGACAGAGATGAGAGACAGAGGAGGAAACGGGGGGGGTTTAGCCCAGCCCTGACATGAGGATAAAGGAGCTTTGTCGACAGAACTGTCCACAGTTGGGATTTTTTTTTTTGTTGTTCTTTTTTAAAAAGATAATGGTTTTCAGTTGCTGAATGTAGCTTTGCTGACATCGCAGGTTTGGTTTTTTTCCAGAGATGTGTCTGTCTGAGCAGGACTCTTCCGTTTCAGCACTTTGTTTCTTCTTGTTCTGCATTTTAGACAGTGAAAAACGCATTCACAAAATACATTTTAATGCAAGGGGCAGCCCGGCTGCAATGATCCTTGAGGCTGTGCCTCCAAATTGGCCGAAGGAGGGGGTTCGCCAGCATGTCCCCAAATCAAACCAGCTCGGTTTCTCTCTCCGAGAAGCACCAGCCCTTTGCGCTGACTCAGCATCCAGGAATGTTGGAAACCCTGGTGTTTCCTACAGAGCAGAAATCCCATTTTTTGAGCCGCCTCGCAGCACTGAGGAGTTAGCAGGTGCGTTTTGGGTGACATACATCGATTTGGGTTTCTAGGGCTTAATCAAGGGCCCTTTACACCGCGGTGGCGATGGAGCCGAGCCCTAAACACGTCTAAAGAAAGCTGATGGGCATCTAAAAGCGCATCGCTGGCACGTCTTTGAAACCTCCAGGGTGCCCCTCGGAGCGGAGGCTGAAAGGAAAAGCTGCTCGGCGGCTGGGTTTGCTGTACCTGTTTTTCACGAGCCAGTAGTCCTCCCCATCCGAAGAGCCATAGCCGATGACGAGCACGGCGTGATTCACCTCCTGAGAGCAGCTCGGGTCATGGTAGATACCTGGAAGGCATTTGGAAACAGCCTTTGGACAACTTGCCCTAAGTCACTGCCCGAACGGGAATTAAATTCACTCTTTGGGAGGCGTCACCAATGCCTGTCGCCAAGAATGAGGGCAACACAAGCTAAACGCAAGTCAAAGCTGAAATAATTTATATTTAAGGAAGCTGGGTCACGGGAAAGAAAGCACATCCCTTTCTTGAGATCCCCTAGAAGACCCACCAGCTTTGTACAAGAAGAAGGTGGGCTGACTGGCATCAATGCTGACAGAGATGGGTCCCACGTTGGCAACGGCATCCTTCAGCGCGGCTTCGTCGCCGTGCGGCAGCTCGACGTACCTGGAACACGTGGCTGCCCGCGCCGTCGGGTTGTAGTGGCACGCACCGTCCTGGCAAACGAAGGTAAGGGGGAAAACGCGTCAGATCCTGCGCAGAGTCCTGCTCTGCGTTATGTGAGTCAGAACTAATGCTCGCGGCATTAAAGACGGACAATTCCATGGTTTTCCAAAGTGGATTTCCTCTGGAAGCAACAGGACTATTAATTCCTCCATTTTAAGCTGAGCCAGCCTAAGCGTTGCCCAGATCCGATGCCTACCTGAGCCGTGTAGGGGTAGGAATCGTCCGAGTCAATCCCCTGGTTGTCGATGATGTACTGGAAAGCTTTGGTTCTCCATCCACCACCGCAGCCTTTGTTCCCATAGCTCCTGGTGCAGTCAACGAGGTTCTGGGTGCTCAGGGACACCAGCTTCCCCGTCTTCAGCTTCACCTGGGCTTCGAGGGCTCCCACGGCACTGAACGCCCAGCACGACCCACAGGCGCCCTGGCAAAAGCCCCAGAGATGCTCAGGTGCTGCCCCACGGGACCAAGACGTGGGGAAGCACAGAGGGAGCTTCAAACCTGGTTCTTCACATCCGTGATGCATCCCTTCTCCCTCCAGTCCACCGTGTCCGGGACTTCGCTGCCAGGCTGCGGTCGGTACGTGGAGGTCCGGTTTGACAGAGGAGCGACCTTCAGCCCAGTTAACAAAGCCGCCACTTCCTCGCTGGTCTGGTGGGAAGGAGCACGGAGGCATTTGCGACGTGCTGAGGTTTACTTTGCGCAGCAGGAGAGCGGATCCATCCACGCATCCCACCCCACCGAAAGGACCAGGTTTATCCTCGCAGCCTCCGGGGACTGAGGCACGTGGTTGCGGCATCATCAACACGGCGCGTTTCATCCCCCTCGACCAAACAGATGACTCCACGCTTGAGCCTCACGGCGCGGCCGGCACCTACCATGTCTCCCAGGTGGTTCATGCCCAGCTCGTAGGAGTGCAGCCCCAGCGAGTGCTCCAGATTATGCAGCATCACGAGCCGCAGGTTCCTCTCCCACGTCGTGCGCCGGTCCCCTTCCTCTTTCTGAAATCAAACGCAGCCTCGTGGTGTGCAGCAACAGCCCCTGCAGCCGTTTCACCCCGTTTTATCCCACAAAAGCTTGTCGGGAGCCCCTGCCAAACCACCCCTGGGAACCAGCAGTGCCTCGAAGCGCCGTCGGCTCTTCTCCTTGCTGCGTGATGCGGCGGATGGTCACGCTGGAGCAGCACCCACCACATCGGCACCCCCAAGCCACCTCCACCCCACCAAGATGCCCCTACCTCGTGGCGGTACTCCTTGCCGTAGGTTTTCTTCCAGAGCTGCCAGTGCCAGTCCAGCGCAGGGTCAGGGTGTCCCAGTGCCACCGCAAGCGCGGCCAGGAAGGCGATGGAAGCCAGCAGCTTCATCCCGCTCAGCTGGGACCGGGGAGGGCAGTGCCAGACCCCAGCCTGGGGGCTTTATTTCCCCACCGATTCCCAAAGCCACCCCCATTCCCCTTAGTGCCTTTTTCCTTGGCGAGGGGCTGTCTCCGGTCACAGAGCGATGCTCTGCGGCCCCAGTGCCACCATGACACCCCTCCCGCACGCGCACCTGCAGTGCCACCCCCCCCCCCAAGAAAGTCGCTTCTAAGGAAACTTCGCGCATCCCCAAGTATTTCCTCTGCCAACTTTCCGCCTCCATCGCTGCGGCAGCTCTCGAGGAAAAGGAGCAGTCGAGGGACACGCACCAGGGAGGTGGAGATGAACTCCGTCCCGCAGACGAGTGCAAAGGGACCATTTCTGCCTGTTCTCCAGCCAAAAATCACCCCAGGGAGATGTCTCACCTGCCTGCCCGGCCACAGTGCAGCTTTCCACGGAGCCCGGCTCGGCCTCGGGGGGCCTGGGACAGCACAGGGGTGCGAGGAGGTCCCTCCGCTTGCTGCTGCCGGGAGCCAGCGAACGAGGAAACGCTCCGATTTCACTTTCTTTTCACAGCGTTCTGGTCTTAAACAACCCTGACGGCGCATCCTGGCAGGCCCCGATGAGTTAACCAGCATCCCTCATCCTCTCCATCGCCCGGCCCGGCCATCCGCCACCCACGTTTTGGTGCGTGGCTGTGAGTGGGAAAAAGAAACTTATTTTTAAGTGTCTAAACTTTTTTTTTTTTTTTGGCGTGAGTTTTTAAAGCGAACGTCACCTTCCCTTCCTGCTAGGGCTGGCCCTGAGCTTTGCTGCAGTCGTTTGTCAATTTGTTTCATTAAAAGGAGCGCTTGGATTTGGGTTTTTGGGGAGGCACGGGGGTTTTGGCTGCGAAACGCCACCCAGCCCTGGCACAGACCTTTACCCCGAAGCCACGGCGCTGCAGCCCGCACCGGCTGTTTATTCATTGCTCCGCTTTCTTCTCCCTCCTTTCCCCCCGCCCCGTTTCTTCAACCCATCTCAGGGGTCCTGCAAAACCAACCGGGATTTTGCAAAAAGACCCCGGCAGCATCTTTTTTCCCCCGCTTCGCCCCAGATTCAGTTGAGTTTTACCATCGGCTCCTGCCCCCTTGGCAAAGGGAAGGACTTTTCCACCGCTGCAGCCCCATCCCACCACGGGGCCAGGACAGCACAGAGCAAACCAGCCCGAGCGTTTATTCCCAATAGTGTTTATTTTAAAAATAAAGTCATATCGTTCTCTGCAGCCCCCACGGGGATGCAGGGTGGAGGGGGGAGACAGATCCGTGCTCTCCGTGGGGGATATTCCACCTGCGGCGCTGCCCGCGCGCTCCCGGAGGCGGAGGCCGGCGTGGGACCTTTGCACAAGCATCTCCGGACGGATCAGACTCTCTGGAGCCGGCCAAGCCCGACCCCGAGTGTCTGCGGCCGCGGGAAGGCAGAACTGGGCACACACGGTGCCGGCACGGCAAAGGAGTCCCGGGAAAAGAGAGTTGGGGGGAGCCGATCACAGCCGTTCCTCTGCAGCTGGGGGGGTCTCTCCCCTTTCCCGGGGGGAGATTTCTCATGGAGAGGCAGAGATCCACCCCCCGGAGCGACGTCAGCTTCGGAGGTTGGGAGCGAAAAGGCCGAGTTTGAACACAGGGAAGCAGGGAGGGCGGCTGGATGCGGCGCGGGAAGGGAGCGCACCGGGAGCGCTCACATCTTGGGGAAGCTGGCGAGGTTGGCGATGCCGCAGGCGTTGTTCATGTTGCGCGCCAGGAGGACGTAGCCCTTGTTGCCCCACTCCTTGCCCCAGCTGTGAGGAGAAAAGGCAGAGCCTGAGCCACCGGCAGAGCCGCCGGCAGAGCCGCCGGCAAACCCCGACCCAGTGAAAAGCAGCCCCGCCGTCGTGCCGTACCTGTTCTTGATGATCCAGTGCTTGGTGCCCTTCTGCGTGCCGTAGCCCACCGCCAGCACCGCGTGGTTGATGTTTTCGGCATTGCAGTTCTCGTCATAGTACACGCCTGGGGGACGGGACGGATGGTTACGCACCGGATAAACCACCCGGCCGTGCCTCAGTCTCCCCAAGCTGTCCCACGGCCAGTTGGCACCGGAGGGGGTTCCCCCCCAGCCCCTCACCCCGGCTGTAGAACTGGAAGGAGGCCAGGCTGGCGTCGATGCCCACGGAGACGGGTCCGATCCTGGCCACGGCCCTCTTCAAAGCCTTCTCGTTCCCTTCGGGGATTTCCCGGTAGCCGCGGCACTTGGCTGCCTTCCCGGTGGGGCTGTACATGCAGCTCTCATCCTGCGTGGGACCGGCGAGGTCGAGGTGAGATGGGGACGGGAGGGCAGTCGGGGGGAGAGCAGAAGGAGACCTTACCCCCCCTCCCAGCCCCGGACCTGGCCGATGTAAGGGTAGGCATCCTCCGAGTCGATGCCGCGGTTCTGCCGGACGTACTCGAAGGCGTTGGTCATGTAGCCGCCCCCGCAGCCGTCGTTGTTGGTCACGCAATCCACCAGGTTTTGGGGGCTGAGGGAGAGCAGCTTCCCCGTCTTCCGCTTCAGCTGCCCCTCCAGCGCGCCCACCGAGCTGAAAGCCCAGCACGAGCCGCACTGGCCCTATGGGGACACGATGGGTGACACCGGGGTGACACCCCGCCCTGGGCACCCCCGGGAGCACCCTGCTTACCTGGTTCTTGACAGGCGTCACGTAGCCTTTCCTCCTCCAGTCCACGGCAGCCGGGGCTCTCTCGGTCCAGTCGGGGACGTAGAGCGTCTCGTTGCGACGTGGGCGGCCACGGGGCACCTTCAAGCCCGTCATCATCCTCACCACCTCCTCGCTGGTCTGGGGAAGGAGCCCGGGGTGGATGGGCGCAGCCCTGGGACTGGTGGGCAGAGCAGCACCCAAGGGTGCTCGGTCCCCTCTCAACCGTCCCCCGCCAGCGACACTCACCATGTCGCCCAGGTGGTTCATGGCCAGCTCGAAGGTGTGGACGCCCAGCGCGTGCTCCAGGTTGTGGGTGTTGATGTACCTGAGGTTCTTCTCCCAGATCAGCCTCCGCGCCGCCTCGTCCGCCTGCACCACGGGGTGAGACGGCACTGGGCGGAGGGGTCCTGCCCACGGCCCCCACAACCACCGCGGGGACACCCCCAAGGACACCAGCACCAGCCCCACGGGGACGTCACCAGGGTGGTCCCCAGCTCCCCCCAGGAATCCCCCAGGGGCTGGTCCCCTCCCGTGGGGCTCTGCCGTACCTTGCCGTTGTACTGCTTGCGATAGGTTTTCTTCCATAGGTCCCACTGGGTGTCCAGCTCCCGCTCGGGGTGCAGCTGGGCCACCGCCGCGGGGGCCAGCAGGGCCAGCAGCGTGGGCCACCACATCCTGGGGAGTGGGGACAGGGACTGAGCCTGGGAGGGCTGGACGGGGGACGGGACCCTGCGCCCACAACCACGTCAGGCTACAGGGGGCTGGGACCCCTGTGCCCACCCAAGCGCCGGGCTGTAGGGGCCAGGACCCCGTGCCCATCCAATTTCAAGGCCACGGGGGACCCTAAGCACCCCGCTATTGAGCCAGGAGGGACTGGGCCCCCAGAGCCACCCCGTTAGTGGGCTGGGGGAGACCAGAACCCCGTACCCACCCTATTGACAGGCCATGGAAACCAGCGCCCCCCCGCCCAGCCTCTGGTTTTGGGCCAGGACCCCACACACACCCTGCTCTGGGGCCGGGGCGGGGGGACCGGGACCCCCCGCCCACCCTGTTTTGGAGCCGGGACCCCACCGCAGGCAGCGCTGGCCGGGCGCAGGCATCACATGAGCCGTGACAGCTGGTTCCCATTACCGCGCCGCTGGCGCCTTTCCGGCAGCCCCGGGCCATGGGGAAACCGAGTTCTGGGGGCGCACGGAGCAGGAGGTGCAGGCCGGGGGGGGGGGGCGCACGGGCACCCTGCCCCCTCCCTTGCTTTACCCACCCGCCCCCGGCATCCACTTTCTCGCCAGACCCCCAGGGCAGAGCAGGAACGGGGACAGCAGGACGAGCCTGCAGCCCACGGCCCTGCTCGATGCTCCGTGCCTCAGTTTCCCCTTTCGCACCTCTAACCCTAAAGGTCCCAACGCTGCCACACGGGACCCTGTTCCCCCCCCCCCCACTCCCACTGGGGTCCATTTCCCTGGGGGAAAAAAAAAAATCCACCCGGCTGCCCCAGCAGCGCCTCGTCGGGTCTCCTGTCCGCCCACGGGACCCTCTCCCGCGCCGCTTACCCCAGCATGGTGCTGTCGGCGGGAGGACGGCGCAGCCCGGGACCGGGGGATGCGGGTGCCGCGTCCGCAGCGCTCTTATGCCGCTGGATTGAGGAAGTTCAGAGGCAGCTGGAAAATTTTGGCAGTCGCCCCAGGTTTGCACAGGGTTGGAGGGAAGGAGGAGATGGGGGGGGGGGGGGGGTGCAGCAGCGGATCCCTCCCGGCTTCACGTGATGCCGCGGGGCAGAGCTGAGTCAGCCCCGGCGCAGGGGCCGGTGGCTCTGGATCCTGCCCTGGGGACATCCTCCTGCCCAGGGATGTCCTCTCGCCCCAGCATCCCGCCCTGGGGCCACCCCCTTGTCCCAGAGTCCTGCCCCCGGGCAGAGGGGCTGCTTGTTCCTGGGAGACCCACGATCCCCCCCCTCCAGCACCCCAGGGAGGGCTGAGCACCCACTGCTTCAGGAGAGGCACTACACGGCAGGATTAGACCCTCCCCAGCAACTCGGGGTCGTTGCGTGACATCCGGAGCAGAGGACAGGACCTCATCTCTGTCCCTAATGTCCCCCACCCAGGACTGCTTCCCCCGCCACCCCCCCGTGCCCAGTTCATCCCCGACCCCAGGCAGCAACGCCACGGGGAAGCGGGGCCAGACGGTGCTTTCTGCGGTGACTGACACCTCGTCACGCGGCTCCCGCTGCGACAAGTCAGAAAACCTTGTTCACTGCCCGGAAGGTCCCGGTGTGACCCGGTGGCATCAGTCCCCTGTCCCAGGCACACCACGCTGGGGACATCATCATCGTCATCCAGCTGTGGGCACGCGGATGGACTGTCCTGGGCAGCAAGGGGCAGAGTTAAGGGGAGGGGAGCAGCACCGAGGCATGGATGCGGGCTGGAGTCACCTCTAAACTACACCCATGTCACCCCATCACCCACCGCGGGGGTCCCCGGGGAGAGCGACCCGCACCCCCCGCGTGAGCTCACCCTCCCCGGCTGCCGAGAAAGGGGTGGCTGAGTCAGCCCGGGGCTCCGCCGCGAACTCATTGCCCCGAGCACGGGGCCCTGACTCGGCCGCGCATGACCAAGCAGCAAGGCCAGCGGCACGGGGACCAAACCGGGGGGAGCCGAGCATTTTAGGGGGCCACACTCCCTGCAGACGGGGCCAGAGAGAGATCAGAGGCAGGGGGGAGGCGAGGCTGAACGAGGAGCACGGGGCTGTATTCCCCCCTCCGGCTGCCGGGCCCGAGGAGAACACGACGATCCACAAACCCGGAGATCACGGGACCGCTAACAGGCTCCGGGCCACGACCGCGAGCAATTAAGAGGGGGAAGAAGGGCGGGAGCTCGGGGGAAAGGCAGCACCCAGGGGTCCGTCCCGTCTCTGCTGCCCCAGCATCGCTGCAAGGCCAAGGACGGGGATGGGGGCAACGCTGGTGTGACCATGGCCCCAGCACGGGGGGGAGGCAGAAACGAGACAAAGCTTTGAAAAAGGGAAAATATCTTGTTGTAAAATCTCTGCTACATATAATCATCTGCAACTCCTGCAGCAAGAGGGAGCCCCGGGCCCAAAACAAGCCCCCTCGAGGAGGAGGTTTGGCTCCTGCCCGCCCCAAGCGATTGTATGATAAAATACCTGCCCCCCACATTGAAAAATAATACAATTATCAAAATGGGATGTGAAGGGAATAAGCCTCTGCCCGGCAGCTCCGTCCCACGTCGTCCTCCACCGCTCTGCAACGGCGCCGCGCATCAGCCCCTCCAACAGCCCACGGGGAGGGCCCAGCGACCCCGCGGCGGGGGGGCGGCAGACGCCGAGACCCCGCCAGCCCCTCACCGGTCCTCGTCCTCCACTGCTGCCAGCGCCAAAGCCAGGCCAGCGCTTCCCCACAGGCTCCGCATTTGCCGACTGCTCCAGCTGGTTTCTTTTCCCCAGCGGCTTGAATTGTCCACGGCAGGATCCGAAATCAGGGGGCTACAGCAGCGACACCCACGCCGGCTCCGGGAGAGACGGGCTCTCGGCCCGGGGACATGCAGACCTGGAGGTCGTTGCTTCTCGTCCACGTGGCCCTCAGGGTCCTGGCGTGCTCGGGGCGGGGGGGGGGTGTTTTGAAGCACCAGGGGCAAGTCCAGCTCCCGCTGCCGCCCTGGGACAGAGCTCAGCAGCTGAAGGACGTCGCTCCAGAAGGCGTCAGAGCTGTAGCTTCACAAAGGTCGAGTTCCCCGAGGCCCGATTTCTACAGAAATGGGAATTTTCCTCCTCCTGCCGAGCGCTGCTCCGTCCTCCGGCCGGTGGGGCGGGCAGGGCTCCGGCACTGGAAGAGGGTGCAGCCCAGCGCTGGTCCTTCGCGTGCCCCCTTCCCCCTGCAAGCAGGAGTCACGAGCCCCAGCGTGAACACCCGGGATGGTTCACACCTTGCTGCTGTACAAGAGATTCTCCTCTAAGCCTGAGAAGACTCCACAGCCTGGCACCGGGGACGGCACGGGACGCGAGGGGCTGCTGCCCACGAGGAGGGGCCCGTCGGGGTTACTGCTGGTAGCAGTTTCCCTGGGTAAAAGGACGGGGATGGATCACGGGACGTTTCCGAACTCCCCAGTGGGAGGTTCCCACCTTTCCGGAGATAAATTTGGAAGTGGTGAAGTGAGAAAAAACAACTTCAAATCTTAAATTTTCCAACAAAAGCAGGGGAGGAGAAAAAAGGAAAGCTTTCTGCTCCACTACCAAGAGGAACCTCTCCGGGTCTCTGCAAGTACTGAAACGCGACAGGCAGCGTCGCAAACGTTTCAAAGCCTTCCCCGCACGGCCGTTACCCGCTAGGTACGTCTCCGAAATCTGCTCTTCGGAGGGTCTCCCCCGTCATCGCACCACCGAGACCCGCGACTCCGAACACCACATCCCTTCCCTGCCCCGCGCCAGCAGAGGGGACGCTCGCGGCCAGCCCGGGGGTCTCAGGCAGCCCCACCAACGCGCAGGGAGGAGGGAGAACTGCCCAGATTTCACCCGAAACAAAACCAGGCCTCCAGGAAAGCTTCGCATTCTTCCCCCCTTGCAGCTGTGCCAGGTTTCCTTCCAAGTCGAACTCTGCAATGAACAAACGTTCCTGTTGAAGTCGAAGCAAGGCTTGCCATCACAGGGGGAATCAAGCTGCTCTTCCAGCCCCTACAGACCCTGAGGAGAGCAAGTGTTTTTTTTTTTTTTCCACTGAAGAAGCCAGAAGATTCAAAGTCAAGGTTTAAAATTTAAAAAAAAAAAAAAATTACATATATAAAAAAAAATTTCTGTTCTCTATCTTCCCCTGCTCTCCTCCATTTTGTGATTTGGCAACCGGGTCGCCATATGGCATGAATTTTTCTTTAAGGAGACGGTGAGTGTGAAAGCGAATACTGCCATTCAGAGCGGGTAGTGAAAACGCAGCTCCCCAGCAAGCCCCCGAACAAAGCCAGGGCCTCTCTGCGCGGGGAACCCGACGCCCAGCTCCACGACGAAGGCAAGGAACTCCCATCTAGATGCGGTAAAATTGCACGGACAGCGCGGAGCGGTCCCGTCCCCCACCCCGCAAGCTGACAAAAAGCCTGTTGAAACATCGGTTCACGGCAGCACAGAAACCATCAGCTGCAAAACTGATGCATCGAGAACAAAGCTACATAGATAATATTTTTTTTTTTATGGCTCGTAACTATCCCGTCATTCACAGGAACGACTGGGCCCCGAGGGATTTTACAGGTCGCACCGACTGGAGAGGCCCATATTCATTGCACAGTTCACAGAAGAGAGACGGCGTCCAAGCGAACGCCGGCGTGCCTGCCAACACGGGAATCCCTAAATAAAGCACCCCAGACCGGAGAACGCGGCAACAACCCTCCAAAGACGGCCCAGCTTCCTCCGCGAAAGCCGGCTTACGACAAGGATTCTTACGCAGGCGTCCTCCAGAATTGCGTTATACAGGGTTAACGCTTGGAAGAGTTTCTTCCAACATTTAAAAAGTTACAATACTTTGTGTTTTATAGAAAAAGAGTCACGGTATAGAAGATCGAAATAAAACCAGTAAAAGCCACCTTATGAGTTTGGAGGGGCTGTCTGTACTCCAGACAGGAATCCCTCCGACCGACCCGGCGTGCAGAACGAAAACCGCTCGCGAGCGGCTCTGGAAACACGGGGCCTTCAGTCAATGAGCGCAGCTGCTCTCGCGGCACTCAAGTCCTGAAGCCTCCAGGCGAACAGTCCCCCGCTGCCAGCACCGCGCAGAGGAGGTGCCCGAAGCCACAGCATCCTCCTGCCGCACGGCCATCCATCCTCCGGGCTGTCGGGCAGAGTTTCGCCTCCAGAAGGTAGGAAGTGTTTAGAAAGTTCAGCAGTCTTTGAGAAAAAGACTTAGGTGTTTTCCTTTACACGTGGATATTATAGAGAGCTATAATCTGCTTCCCCTAGGGCTTATTTTATTCTGAAAAAGAAGGGAATATATTCAACTCTGGGAACTCTTCGTTGTTGTAGTTGGGTCCTTGGTCTCCCAGCATCGTCAGCATGTCCTGTGAGGATACAAGGAGAGAGTTATTACCTGGACTAGAAGGTCACGTCGGTAATTTAGCCACGGAGGAGTTTGCCAGAGCGGGTACTGCATACCAAGGCGGTCCCTCTCCTCCCAAGGGCACGGAGGGTTTGTGCCCGAGGCTGCAGGAGAGCAGCCAATTTGAGTCGCGAGCAGCGATTGCACCGACTCCTTTGGAAACAGGGGGCAGCAAATCACAGGAAGAGTACGAACCCTCGGGAGTTACCTTCACTTTATTGGATCGGGGGGGGGTGTTTGGCTTTTTTGTTACTGTTTTTAATTGCAGCTAGAAGGGTTTAATTCAACTGCGGAGCCGGTAGAGTTTCACACTGATCCTGCAGCGGGCCAAGACACAAAGCCAGCCCAGCTGAGGCCTCTCTGCCCTCTCCCCTCCAGTTTCAGCTCCATCGGGTTATTCACAGGTTTGAGACCTCAGCAGATATTACAAACTAGAGGGACATGCTCCCGGCGCTTCAGCCAGCTGCCCACGCTTGGGAAGCAAAGACCGTTCGCTCCCACAAGATCGGCCCGCACCAGTCCTCGCTCGGGAGGTTAAAAAAGCACCGTCTTACTGAGAAGACCTCAGGCTGGCTTGGCTGCGGCTGCTGCACGTGTTGCTCCCCGGACGCTGGGCCGTGGTGCTGTCCTTGCCACTGCGGCCACATCCCCACACCTTCGGCTGCCCGCGCCTGGAACGGGGCGGGGGTCTGCGCTGCCTCCGTGGCTGTTCAACAGAGAACAAGTCAGCAAACAGATTCCTGGTGCAGGGCTGTGGTTTCTGTGATCCTCTAACGGGACTGGGAAGCGCACAGCTCATTCTGCGGTGCCTGGTTGTTAACGGGGTAGGATCTGCCCTCCAGGAAAAGCCACTAAGCTGCCACGCGCGTTACGGCATTTGTCAGTACCCGTCTATGGGGCAGAACAAGGACAAAGGCAGGGGAGTCCCAGAGGGGTTTGTTTCCTCCCAGCCAGCCTTAAAACGGTTCAAAATTCATCTGCCCGGGAGCCTTGCGGTGGGACGACGGTTCAAGGTGACAAAGGCAGCGCTGGCCAAAGCGGGGATTTAGCTGTGCTCTCTACATTTGGGCATTCCCAACACACACGAGAAAAACGACGGAGAGCATATCACGCCAAGGCTGTTTCTGGCTGATGCTCCCGGCTTTCCTCCGAGGGGATTTTGTTGCCACCCCAGCCTCCCCAGCACCCCAAGCCACACTCACTGAAGCCCGTGCCACGGCTGGCGAGGTTCGGGTAAGCAGCCCCCGTAGGGGAAGCCGTAGAGCCAGGTGCTGCCATGGGGCTGAAGGAGGATGGGGTGCCTTGGAAAGTCCCCATGCTGAAGGAAGGGGGCCGAGTCTTCACCGTCTGGGATGCCACTTGCTGTAAGAGAGCAAGAAACGGGAGAGGAAGAGGAGAGAGGCATTTACTCCGAACCTCGTCTTAACTAGGGTGAGAAGTTGCTGGACTGGCCCCAAAGGGGAAAGCACACGGGCACACAGCGCTGCTCCGTCACTCAGCTAGACAGTTAGAGCAGGTTGATGCATGACGGCGAGAAGGGTCCGTAACGCAGTGGGGACTCGGGGCCTGCACCGAGGGTTCAGGCTTTGCTACCTGGGGTGCGAACGCTGGCCGTGTCCCTGGAGCCCAGTTGGTTCCGCTGACCTGAGCTGGGTTGGAGTGGCGTGAAATCTGTGCTAAGATCCGGCCCGCTGATGAGGGTTGCTGCTGAATAATGTTCACAGGAGGTACCATGCTGCTGCTCCTGGAAGACAGAAGAGGCACTCTTGGGACACTAGGTATCGCACGCAGGACGAAGAGGCACAAACACCACCCGTGCAAGTTACTGGGGGGGGGGGGGGGGAACGAGCCCAGAAATGTGGGGTAACTTGGCTCACGTGCCAGCGCCCATCATGCTGCCCTGCTGTGGACGCAACTGGCAGGAGCTGCTGGGTTTGTGGGCAAGGCTACCCTCACCCAGCCCAGCTCCTGGGCTTCAGTCTAGGCATGTCCAAGAGGCACAGCTACCCTGCAGACACGCTTCGGCAAGCAGCGGAGCAGAGGGGTATCAGGGAATCAAGGCAGTAGCTGGGGAGGTGAAGATGAGGGCGAGGACTGGCGCAGCAGAGGAGGGGCCGTGCTGACCCCGTGCACAGCCTCAAAGCTCCTGCACCTCTGACCAGGAGCAAAGCAGCACCAGGCAGGAGAGCAGGGGTGCAGGAGCCCTTCCCTCCCCCACCCCCCAAAGAAACCGATGCCTGGACGGGCATCTCTGTGCACGCTACATATTTATGGACAATCGCTGCCACGCAGAGAGGGGCCGGGAACACTCGGCTGTTGCAGAAGGACACACAAACAGAACAGGAACAACTGCAGGACAAGACAAAAATCAACATGAGGCCGTTCAACGTACAGCACAGGAAGCCTCACCTGAAGTTCTCGGCAGGTCGCGATGGGGTGAAAGTGTTTCCCTGCGTAAAGAGGGGCTGGTTGGCAGGCACCGTGCTGGCGGGAATGGCTTTGTTCTGGTCTGTGGAGAGAGGTTGATTCACGTTAGGGCTGAGAAAGTCTCTGCAGGAGGAACAGGGACAGAGAACCAGTTGCAAGAGACGTGCCTGTGTGAAGGAAGACTGTTTTGAGCCAAAGCATCAAACATGACTGTTCCTTATGCAGACACGGACTCCAGATGGTTTTGTAAAAGCCTGGTTAATTTGATTTCCTCTCCATTTTCTAATAAACTTCGCATTAAGGTCCTCTGCGGTTAGAGCATCCACTACGTTCTGTGCTCAGACTAGACACACAGAGAACTGCTCTCTGAGGACAAGCGGGAAGGAGCAGACTGAGGCAGGCAGCAAGACCAGAGCAAGAGACACCTTCTCACCCACTCCCTCCCCACACCTCTCCAGCAAAATGTTGGCTGCAGGACAATTTGCTGCCACAACAGCACATCGGCGTAGACAGGAATTATCCACCCGCCGTCAAAAATCAGCACTATTCTGCCAAGACCTGGGCTGCCCACACCACAGTCACACTGAGCCCCTGCACCCAGAACTGCTCCGAGTGACTTAGGAAAGAGCAAAGAGCGCTCGGGTTGAAGCTGAAATCGGGTAAACATGCGACGTGGCCCTGGCCACGCCTCACAGCCCAGCACTCCCTACCTGTGTTGATATTGCTGTAGATTTCGCTGAACCTCGGGTCCCGCTCCTGATTAAAAAGGCTCTCTGCCTTCTCCAAGGGCTTGCTGTGCTCTGGGCCGGCAGCAGTCACAGGCTGAACGGGAACCTGGGAGCAGGTGTAAGTGTGAGCCGTCAGCACCTCAAGCGCAAAGGAAGTCAGCGGTCTCGCAGCCAGCACGGAGAACAGCTGAGGGCTTTGCAGGCAAAGACCTCGCACGCAAGAGGCCGGGCTGCTCTCTGGACTCCTGCGTATTTTATCGGGACAGCGTGGCCGTTTAGGGCTGGCAGCATCGACACGGGCATAGCGGGGAGGATGCCACAGGGGCAGATCCGAATCAAGCGAGCGGATCCGGCAAAACCCAAGGCAGAACACCTTCCCCTCCAAACTCTCAGCAGCCTCAAGTCAATCCTGCGTGGCCACCTTTAAAGCCCCAGCAAAAGGTAATTTAAATAATGCAGGACAACAAATGCAGGGAGTAACCGAAACCCCGTTGATTTACCTGTGAGTGGTCGTAACCAGACAGGCTCTCTCTCCCTGGGACCACCTCCAGCTCTGTCTGTTGTGGCGGCTGCTGCTGCCTAAAATAGAAAGCGTCTGTAACAGGAGAACACCGGCTGCTAAAAACGATTGCCAAGGGAACAGATATTCTGTGGTTACACCAATGATTCATTAGCCCAGAGGAGTTCATTGCTGCAGAGAGGAAAGTTTGGGTAGGAAGGCTATTTGACAGGAGGGCAGAACCAGCAAGAGAGGCATGGTAAAAGGAGCTGAGCACCTCCTGACCTTGAGGGCAGCTGTGCCGTGCCCATCTCCAGGGGAAGGTTGACACTCTGCCCCAGCTGGGGCCTCTGCATTGAGTTTGACAGGGCAGGCCGAGACTCCTGGCTCGAGTTCCTTTAAAGCAAAGAAAAAACAAAAAAAAATATGTTTAAAAAATACCAGACGAAAGCAAGCAGTTGGCTACTGTGTGTAGGAGAGTGCACCTGTCTCGGACAAGATTGGAAGCTTTGCTTTTGCAAAACCTGTTCAAGTGAAGGATCCTTCCACTCAGTTTCCGTGGTCTCTGAAAGGGGGGGCGTCACGTAATATAATGCTAACGGCTGTGAGCCAAAGGGCTCTGCCCCCTCCCACTCAGTCACTGAGCAGGGGAGCAATTAATAACCTACACCAGGAGCACGGCCAGATCTGCATCATCCTTAAAGCACGAGCAAAGGTGGTAGGAACCTAAAAACCCCCAAGGTTTTCCATTCAGCTCTATGTCAGACACTCCAGAGCTGGAGCCTGCAGAGACCACCAGCAGCTTTAGGTTTTAAGCCCAAGACATTGGTGGAGTTCGTTATGCTCTTCTGTTAACTGTCAGAAGTCAGTTAATGTTTAACTCCCACAAGAAAGGAATAAAAGTCCAGCGTTTTCTCGACAGTTCTTTTGCAGGCTGCTGCTTCAGTAGTACCTGATCCCGAAGATGAAACAATACGGATAACCCAGCAAAGATGCACACAGATAAAATGCACCTCAAACGCGATCAGACACAGACTGCCGCTTCTCTGGTCTGAATGTATGCAGTGCTTCTAGAAAGCGTAGTATGGATGTGAGAATGGATGCGTGTGGAATTAATGAGTTCAAAGAGATATCTCTAACACCGGGACAGGAATTAAGGCCCGTTTCAGATCTGCATCAGATTTCAGCCCTGCGCTCAGACCGCAGCTCTTTAAAGCCAGAGGGATTGGGTCACTGCTCAACTCTTAATGCTTTCTCATCAGAAAGCATCAGCTTGCCAGCTGCAGGAAGGGAAGAAGTGCTACCAGCACTCTAGGACCTTGCCTCACTGCAAAGAAAAAAAAAAAAATCCCGGCTTTTCACCTGCCCACAAGCAATCTAGCCTCCTGTGTGCCTGGCTGGAGAGACTCCATTTGCTGCACTCACCGAGCCTGCAGTTAAGAATCACATGCAGGCTTTTTTTTTGTTTTTTTCTTTATTTATTTCGGTTGCTGCTCTTCTGTAAGGGGCCTAGAGCTCACTCATGGGAGGAGAGAGCAGCTCTGGTCACTCCCAAAGGAGATGCACCAACCCACTGGAATAGTCAAGAGAGAAAAGAAGAGAGCAGCAACGAAAGCAGTCTCCCCACTGGAGCTCGTTTCTGAATCCAAGGACAAAACTACAGCAGTGGAGAAAAATAAAGTGTTTACTTTCTGCCACCAGCTGCAGACAGTCCTGCTCACGTGAAGAGCCACTCTCTGGACCAGCTGCCCCCCTGGACTGTCACAGGAGTCCAAGAGCTACGTTCAAAGGCAGACTTCACTAATATTAGCTCTGAATGCAAACACACAGACAGGAGACTTGCTCCAGTAACCAGAGTTAAAAAAGGTACTGCTGGAGCTGAACTTTGGCAGCTTGCTAAGCCATACAACCGAGACAGCCAAAGGAATTAAATTTCTTGCACTTTATAGTCCTCTAGCGCCTGCCACGGCCCAGGAAAAGAGCGCTCACGGGACTCAGCAATTGCTCCAGGGCCTGTGCAAACTGATGGGAAGCTTGGTGAGGGGGAGAGGCCAGAGCTCCCGCAGTTGGTTATTCTGGGACAAGATCCCATCAGGTTGGTGTGCTACCACTGGTGGTTGGCAAGTCATTTCCATGTACATACTTGACGTTCGTGTTGGTACAGATGATGTACTCAATTTCATCCGAGTAGGGGTTCTGGAAGGTAAAGGAGCTGGTTCTCATCCAGAGCCATTCCCGGTTTTTGGATCGGAATCGGAACATGACTGACAGAACCTGGCCTTTTAACTTCACCACCTAAAAAAACGTAATGCCATCAGTAGTACCTGATAAAAGAAGGTGTTGAAGAGCAACTCGCTTCTGAGCACAAGCCACCCCCCACTAAAGCCTTGTGATGGCCCTTTGCCTCAAACCCTGCAAGACCGTATCTTGGTTTTCCCCAACTAAATGGCACCGCTACTCTTCCCTTAACGCTATCTTGATTCCTGAATGATACGGGGGGGAATCTAATATCCCCTTTTTGGCTTTCACTTTTCTTATCTCTTTGCACTGGTGAGATGTATGAAAAAACCTCCAGTAAATGAAGCACATGCTCTTGCTTCTGATTCCAACTATTTGGACAAATGGATATGAGCAGCTACTTTTTGGAGTCATGAAAGCACAGGGGCAGTCTTACCTGCCCTGCCACAAGTCCAACGCCCTCAGAAATAAGAGTAACGACAACAGGGCAAGCAAACCACATCCATTTCGAGTTCTGCAGCACTGGGCTGGGCCCTAGAGATGAACCAGTGTTTCAGCCACAGAAGCATGGCATTCAAGTAGGCACTTTGTAGCCACGTCTCTGGCCCTAAAAGCAGACTGGACTAGCAGCCAGAGGATGAATTCAAGAGTTAAGACATCAGATGCTTCTGTTTTGTTTTGCACGTTTACAGTTCTGTGACTACATCTGTAACTGTTTGCCATCGGGCAAAGGAGAAATATCTACGGTTTACTTTTCTCTTGGTTTTCCAATTAATGTCATTGCTTTGCAAGCACCAAGACAGATTCCAATCTGAATACCACGCTGCACGCAAAGCGGTAGCTGAAGTGTTTTACCTGCTGGAAGCTGTCCCGCAAAAGCTGTTGGTCTTCCGGGTGGCAGAAATCCACAATGTCTTTCCCCAGAAGCTCCTAATTTTAAAAGAATTGGGAGAGATCTCAAGTCAGTTCATCTGGCAGGCAGACTCCCTCTTCCAGGTCTGCCCCATTAATTCCACTTTGGACAGGTAGTTCTGCTCCCCCACCACCAAATCACCGTTACACAAACCAAGTACAGGAACCGGCGTGCTGTATTTTAAAGAGAAGCACAACAGTGGTTGACTAACGTTTGATCTCAAATGCAAATGGAGGCAAAAACGACCTTAATTGACATTAGACATAATCCAGAGCCACCCATCCTTCCAATGATCAAAGTACTTAGAAAAGCACGTGAAAAAGCAACCGGTGGAAGAGAAACACGTCTGGTTTAGGCCCTGGGCATCGTTTTATCAGCTCTGTTAGACAAGCAGAGCCAGGATGTACAAGAGAGGGAGGAGGGAAAGTAAGTCTGAACAGCAGTTCCTTCTCAGAAAGCTCCTACCATTTTCTCACCTGTGGCTGGTAGCCAACCGTAGCCACACAGCGGTGATCTATGAAGGTGAAAATGCCTTCGGTGTTGTGTCGGGAGATGAACTCTGTTGGCTGACAAACATTATTCATGTCTGTGCAGTTGGGTGAGCTAGTGACCTGCAAGGTAAGACAGGTACAGGGTTATCGAATCTTGCGAGAGCTGCTTTCTCCTGACCAGCCAGCCCTGCAGTCGGATTTGTGGCAATCAGGGAACATCTTCAGACAGAAGAGTTTAACTCTGTGGACTTTTAGGACGAGGCAATGTTGAACCATCGAAAGATGCTACCCACCTGGAGCCTGCCAATAGCCACGAGGCAAAACTTGCTGCCCTGGCCGGCATCCGGGTCATCATCAGGCAGTGAAACACCTGAGAGGGGAGTGCCAAAAAATTCCAGCAAGGTTAATACAGGAAAAATTGCTGATTTCAGAGGAAAAAGACATGCAGTTCTGACTTCAATACGTCTCTCTCCAGCCTGTTTTGTAATTCAATATCCTTTCCCATGAAGGAATTCGGTAAATTAAGTTGCCTGCCCCTCCCTCTTTTTTTGCCAGAAGGGTTAGAGTTCTTTAACTTTCAGCACAAGCTAGCGTATCGGACAGCGTGGTATTATTTTCATCCTCTACAGTATCTCTACCCTTCAGAGACAAAGATCTCTGATCCAGCATCTGCAAAAATCAGTTCAATCCTAAAATAAGAACAAGTGGTAAGATACATTGGGAAAGCATTTGCTGGCACATTCAGTTCACGGAATGGACAACTTCAGACCACGTGCCCTTAAAAACAGCCACAACTGAACACTTCAGCTCACTCATTACCTGCGGGGGGCCAGGCTTTTATGTAACCCGTGCAGTGCACCACGACGTAGTGAGGTTCGCCGTCTTTTGCTGCACCTAAGCCATTCCTTGGGAGAGAGAAACAGCCTGATTGTGCTATGTATTAAACTGGGGTAAGGTCAGGCAAGGTTTCTACTTGTATTTTAAAAAAGCTTCCACAGAATGTCTTCAGGGTAAAAAAAAATAGAACAAAGACTTAACATAAATGCAAGAGGTCCAAGAACACAATAGGTTGGAATCTATCTCAATTTCACATTAAAAAGGGACAATATACACCAGAGCCCAACAGCAACAGCGTGAGGAACATGTGGTTGTAAATTGACTTCAAATCCAATCTTGGAATAAAGAAAGATTGGTCTTCCCCAGGATTATCTTCCTCAACATAGTGGTACTTTGGTTCCTCTACCAGCCCATCTACCCAAACTCTTCTATGAGCTGTCCTAGTCTACCCTACACACTCACCACAGTGTGTCCCCAGCACTCTGATGACAGAGCTGTAGCTCCTTTTGCTCCTAGCAATGCAGTGTGCTTGCCCGTAACTCTTGTGTTATTTACCTGCAGCGATTCCTCATAAAGCTGAGACGATTCACAGCGACTGGATCCACTGAGCTGTTGCCACACCTGTACCAGAATTAGAAATGCAAGGGGAAAGGCTTTTATCCTTCTTGGTCAACATCAAAACAATCTGACAGCCTTGAATAAGAGGAAGCACTCTCTAAATGGGGATGAACCTTTGGATCTCCTCCACACAAGTGAAAAGCCCTCGCTCTACAGACTTCAAGAAGGGAGGTGACACACAGGGTCAGAACAAATCGGTACTTGGAACCGGATCTTCTACAACAGTCTTGAGAGCTATCTTAGCATAGGGCAAGGAAAAATCTCAAGAACTCGACTGTTAGCTTTGTGTGGACAGCTCAGCCGTGTTATATCACGTCTATGTCAGAATGAGCAAAAAAAGCTGAAATAAAAGCGTGATGGGGCCAGGGAGCCAGTTCAGCTCCAGGCTCAAGTGAGGCTTCCCCAAGGAATCTCTTCATTACCTCATTCGGCAGATGAACGATCTTCGTGAACCCATACACATCCTCATGGACTGCTGGCCTTCCTTCTTGACAGTCCCCGTCTTTAAATCTAGGATGCGACCTAAAGAAAGAAGGAAAACCAAGATGCTGCTGCAACACGAGTCCTTCCACCAACACAGGCACCAGGTAACATGTTAGGAAACTAGCAAGACAAGTGTCACCAATGGTACCTTTAGATGCATTCTCAGGGGGGGCTGCAGGATCCTTGTTAGAAAGGCACCAGGGTTTGGTTCCTTCTACAAAGGGAAGGTTTTAATCCAAGTCCTCTGCAGGCTTTCACGCTGCCCGCCCCCGCCAATCCCTTCCCAGGCTGCTTTACCTGTCAGCGCATTCTCCGACGTGGAGAGCTGCTCCCTCAGCTTGCCCACGTCATCCGGGTGCACCTGGTCATACAGGGTGCTGCCAAACCATTCGGACTGGGGCTGGTTCAGGACAGGAGTCACAGAATCGGAGACATAGACCACCCTCCCGGTCTCACAGGACACTATGAACAGAAAGCCGTCGGCTGCCTCTAGGATCAGGTGTTTGAGTTCCTGCATTCACAGACAGACACGCTCTTAACTCCAGAGCCAAGCAGGTGAAGCCCTCTAAACCCACCCCGGGTGCCTATCTCCCCCCACCCACAATTTAACTCCCCCCCCTCTGATCGCAGTATTTCCCACAAAGCAGCATCAAGCCAAGACCTGGTCAGTGAGAAAGGAGGGTTTGTAGGTGCCGTCAGTGGAGGTATTGCCTGTGCCACGCAGGGACTTCATGTGAGAGACAGCCATGCGCAAGATGGTGAGCTTGTCTGGTTTGCGGGCCAGGGCACTGCAGGTGGGCACCATATCTGACAGCTCTGTGATGTAGGCAGTCATCTTGTTCCTTCGCCTACGTTCAATCTCGCTGTGATTTTCCCTGCAAAAGCCCAGGGAGGAGAGGAGGAAGACGAAGTTACCAACGAGCCAGAAGCCTCAGCCATTTCCCCGTGTCAACGCCTCCACACGGCCAGAGTGCAAAACACAGAGATGCATCAGGGTCATCAGGAGTTAGAAGGACTACAAGCGCCTCACATGCTGGGCGTGCACAAAGGAACACAGGAACAAGTGCAAGGAGGAGAGTCTACAGCTGGACCTTCTTTGCTGCGGACAAGAGCCTTTGCTTGAAATCACATCGCTTCCCTGGTATCTGGTGACGGCAACAAGCTAGGCTAAGCTATTTTAGCAGAGGAAGAAGCTTCCCCATCACTTCCACAACACTGCAGCAAGCCGAAGGATTTCTTCCTTTACTATGGCCTCTGCTCTCAAAGCGGGGTTCACCTCGCTCTACTGAGAAAAATCTGCCTTTTAAACAGCACTGGTGCAGACAGACTAAGACAGCTCATCCCACCCACTGTCTGTCCAAGGACGAATCAAATCCCCCACCACCATCACCGTTCAGACACCCATGCGTCTCCAATAACCGTACAAGGAGGCCAGGGCTGCAGCTAAGACTCGGGCACCTAAATCACAACGGATGAGTCTCACCTTGCAGTGCTTTTATGAAGATACTTCTCAGTTACACCGAGAGCCTTTTACAGTATCACGGCAGGAGGGAAAGCTTTAGAGGAGATATACACCTGATTTCTGTACAGATCAAGGCCAGTGTGGGCAGACCGTCTGCCAGGCACACACCTGGGTGGTGCGCACAGACCTCTAAAGAGGCACCACAACGAATGCTGCCCACTTACAGTCCTTAAAGAGGACTTCTTCACACGCCTTTTGCAAGCCTGCTCACAGGGCACGGTCCCCATCAACCCCTGGAGACCAGAACGTAACCTCTTTAGACTTGGTTCTCGTTATCCGGCACGCGTAGTTTAACTGGGTTACTAAGGTGGGTTTTTCAAAACAGAACTTGAAAGCCAGGTTTCCTATACAGAAGGATGGATCAGATGCAAGGAAGCACACGGTGGGAAATGAAGTGAGATGAAAGTGTTGGAAGGAACATAGACAGGCAAGTGAATTAAAGAGGATAAATGCAAAAAACCAGAGCATTTATCACTACCAGGTGTGTGCAATCATTCGGTGACCTTGCTCCAAGAGACCGATATTCAGGAAAAGAAGTGCTTCAATCGTCACACTCACCTTTAATTCAGTTTCTCCAAACTCACATGCTCAAGTGTGCAAAGGAAGCTACCTTCGCTACAAAAGCTACTGGGAAACCACCAGACATTTTTCTGGCCCCGCCGCCAAATATTCTTTACTACAGGCTCTTGCATGACAGCAACAACGGACTACTGGCGACAGAGGAAAGGGTCACTACTTCGTTGGAGGAGAAACCCCCGAAAAGCACTGCTGTTTGCTGTATCCACAGGCCCCACCTCTAGCGTTTCCTTATCTCCTCAAATATTTAAGCTATGCAATACTGCAGTTAAGAAAAGGCTGTGTTTGGGGGGGGTATTTTTTTTGTTTTAAAACCAGCCAGCGGGCAATAAACCGGCCAGAATTGTGGCATTCTCAGCACCCATGACAAGTCTTTTTAGCCCTGCGCATTGCTCAAGAACGAGTCTAGGGTGGAACAGTCCTAAGAAGTTACAGGGTAAGTTTGCAAGACAGCAAGCCACAAAACAAGCCATTCTTCACGAATTACCAACCCTCAGCTCTGCAGCAGTAACGAGCTGTGGGTGGCAAGCATCAGAAACCTTGACAGTGACTTAAGCAGTTTTTGTTTTGCAGCTGAAAATAGGTAAGGGCACATTTACAGTTGATGTTTTTCTGCTGGAGAAATGCAGTCCTGACAACAACAACATCTCAACCAGCTGCAGCTGTGCGCGCACGTTCTCAGGGTACATTTTTGCACTAGTGGTACAGCATTCAAAATGACTGCTTCGGTCATTTCAGCCACAGTCCCTCACTAATTACAAATAGGGACTTGGGGGGGGGGGGGGGGGGGGGGAATACAAATCTTGTTTTCAGTAAGCCTAAATCACTGTAATGCACAGGACACCACCTTTCCTGGAAGGTTTTAAGGGGTAGAAAAAACCTGAACTAATACACTTTTTAATGTCCATTTTGATAGTACAACAGCGTTCCTGCAACAAAACCTTACCAAGGTGAGAAGAGGCCGTTTGGCACCTTGATCCAGCACAAGAGAAATTGTACTTAGCACAGGTTAGCAAAGCCACAGCACTCAGTGAAAGCAATGGCCCAACCACGCTCTACCCTGCGGGTCTTCGGCAAACAAATCCTTTTGTGTATTCCCCAAAGACATTCTCCCCTCCTAGTTCCAATTACACAGCGATTTCCAGAAGTCTGCTCAGTTTCAACTCCTCTATTGCAGCAGATGAGGGAAGGAGGGGGGGGGGAATAGAGAAGGGATGCCTAGAGAAACATTAAGGAAAGGAAATACTCTGCTTGTCCATGCTTGAAATCTCCATTCTCCTACCTGGCAAGTCTCTCCTTATCCGCTGAACTCTGTTCATCATCAGACCTAAAAATAAAATCAGCGATCTAAGCTAAAATGGAAAAAGTTTAAAGAAATGAAAAATGGGAAGATGTACTAGGAAACCCAGCCTACAGACACGTCTGTTTTGCAGAGGAGCAATTCCATAAAACAAAGCAGTCATTAGTTTGCAACATTACACGTTAAATGGGTGCCCGCTATCTACATTGTTTTGAAGTTTTAAGACGCTTACCGAGACTGCAAAATAGGCAAGGGGTAGCTCTGTTTTATATATAACCGAGGTGCAGATTGTTCTGCGCAAGATTAGAAGGTTAATGGCAGAACTGAGAATTAGGGTCCCAGTCACATTAAACTACTCTTTCTTTAAAGAAAAAAAAATAAAATAGCCTCTTTGATAGTATTAACAAATCAGAAAAGCAGATTAAAAAAAAACAAAATCCACAAACAGCGTAAGATTCACAGCTAACACCACACATTTTCGTAATGCTGCTACATAAACACCATTCAGGACAACACAGTCGAGATGGCTACACAACAAACAGCACAGAGAGATGTTACGCGCTTCGTCTACAAAAAGGCACACAGACATCCCCACCAACCTGCATGCACTTTCAGTTTTCCAGGAAGAGGAATCTGCAAACCTTGTTTTACAGAGGCTGATGATAAGTTTTCCTCCTTGAGGTTTGGCTGCCTTGGAAAACAAATAATCCCCCAAAAGCTACCGCCAGGAAGGGAGAGGGTACCACACGTGCCCAGTGAGGCAGGCACGCAGTCTCTCAAAGGCTGAGCATCTAAAACGTACACGGTGGATTTATGGAGTACAGGAGGCGTTTTTAGCACTAGTCAGCTGTGGTGCCCTTCCACTTCAAACAGGTTTTAGTACGGCACTTAAAACAAAAAGTAGTCATGTTCACTTCCAGGCTCTGTTTTGCCTCACGTCACCTGAGGAGGGAAGAACGTACTGGGAAAGCGAGGGCTGCCAGAGCTGCGAGGAGCATGATACGAGCAGCCCCGGAAAACCGATCCGAGCGCTACGGGCAGGCCAAGGGGGCACACGTGCAGAGGGGAGCTGTGCCGCGCTCCTCTGGCGGCTGCATTCGGGGCGTCAACACGCTAACACCACCGATGACTTCGTCCCTGCTCTTCGCCTCCTGCCGCTGTCCTTGTTGCCTGAGCCAGTAATTGCGAGCGATAATCCCTGCATTAAAGCGCATCGGTACTGCTGGTGCCCCGCCAGAGACGGAGGCTCTGGGGCCTTTGCAATTCGGAAGTGACATGCAGTTGTTTTGTTTCTTTGTTTATTCCTTCCTCGCCTACCATGCGTGTATTAGCCAGTGTGATCAAAGGCCGCACCGCAGCAGGGGTCACAGGGAGCCAAGATCCGACTCCAGCTACGGCACCGCACAGTTCAGTAGCGGAATTTTCAGCTTTAAGGGCCATGAAGCTGTTCAGCACTACAATGCTCACCAAAAAAAGCACATGCTGTAGGCATTTTGCATTTCCTTAGCACTTAAATGTTATTATCAGGGTCTGTTATACCTTTAAGTGCCCAGAGTTTATGCCTTGCACTAGGGAACAAAGCTATTCGACGTGGGCTGGCAAACATTTCTAATTTGCTTGACTTCAGATCAAGTCAAACCACTTAAAAAGCTGGAGAACCCCAGCTTAGAGCTCCCTGCTAGCCCTCTGGCAGGTAACAGCAATGACGGTGACCTGAAATTTTGGCTTTGCCCTTTTTTTTTTGCCTCTGACACAGGTTTATAGCTCTGGAATAGGCATTTTGCAAAGCCTTTATTTCTAGACCACTAGTTTCAGTGCGTGACCTCAGTGAAGTCACGGGGAAAGGCCCCTGCACCCAACGTCATTCCTGGCTCGCCCTGCGGTGTGATCTGCCCTGCTCCTTGACACAACATGCTGGGCACTCCTTTCCCCAACGTCCCCAATCACTTGAATTTTAACTCCAATTCCAGGGATTTCTGAAGTCAGACCCCTCCTTAAGACAAGCCACTAAGTACAGTGTCTTGGCCGCTATTCTGTATTTGCTCACTTTTCTTCTTAGCAAGGCGTAGCATGACGTGCCTTCGCACTGAGGGGACACCCTGGAATTTACAGCACTCGGAATATACACATAGAACCTCGCTTCGGCAAAAACATTACACTTCAACACAAAGTAAACCCATGAAATATTTAAATTGAGTTCCATGGGCTTCAGAAAGCTGTAAAAATGCCATGCGGTCGGTCCCAGTACTAGATGGCACAGAGCTACCTTCAGACACCAACAAGTAAAGAAATCAGAGTCAAAATATTGCCTGTAATGTTACTGTACACCCCGATCTCTAGGAAATCCCCCATTTATAGAGAAAGCTTCTGCCTAACTCCCCCACAAAACACACAAAACACACCATTTGCCAGGAAACCCTGTTCAAGTAAAACTTGAACTAAGCACGAAACTTGTATCTCTGCAAGTTTCTCGAGCAGGAGAAAAGAATGAGAGTCCAAGGCAACAGCTGAAAGAAATGTTGAAAAAGAGGAACGTAATTTCATCACACTCATAACAAACTGGTCCAAAAACATCAAGGAAAATGTCTGGATCCCTCGGTGCACCTTCCTTCAAAGACAGAAAATCTAACTGCTAGTTAGAAGGGTGCTGCAGGATCTCTCTTACATTAAGGTGGTTTGGCACCAAAAGCTTCAAAAACTGCATCACAGCAGATTCTTACCTGGCAAATCTCTCTTTATCGTTTGGCATCGGGTCATCATCACATCTAGGAGAAGGGGGAGAGGAAGAAGAGTTCTTAAAGTGTTTACACTTACTTCTTTCCCAAAGACACTGAGAGAAGAACAAGGTTTAATAAATCACACAAAAAAGGCCGGGTGTTAAAAAGGCAAACTCCGCTGTGCATAGGCAATCCAGGACCATACTCTTCATTTATCTAGTTAGAAGACTACTGTTTAATTATTTTTTATCACCTTGATGATGTTTTCCACATCACATCCGTATCAAGGACAGCGGCATCACACTCAGTAATTTAAGCACAATCACACACAAAGAAATAGGTTTAATTGCACTCTGAAGGTAGTTAGCCCAAATCAACACCCTCATCCAAACGATCTCAGTAGGCAAATCCTACATTCATCAGGACCATCATCATCGCAAAGCCATTCTGCAGTCATCTTTAAAAGACTGTAACATATGGACTTCCAGTATCATTAGAGTTGTCCAATCCTAAACCACGTAGTGAGACTACAAATAAATGACGTGAGGTCTTCCAACTCTTCTGCGTTCCATATGGATCACGAGAGGAGATACTTGCAGCCTCGCCAACTCCTTGGGAGTAAGGATGTCTCTGTAGTTGAAGCATCCTCACAACAGATGAGAACCAAGTAACACGTGTCTGAGGCACTAACAAAAGCTCAGCATCTCACTGTTGTGCCGATAAGCTATTTGGCAGAAGATTCTTCTCATCAATCAACAGGGGCTTGGCCAGCAGCAGTGCTCCTATAGTGCTGCGCGGAACAACCAGCGGATTGCTGGAAGCATTTATGGAAACCATTTAATCTTTTGAGATGCTGGTACCGAACGCAGCAACCGCATCACGGAGTTCTGCGACACCGCTTCAACCCAGGGCTCGCAAGGCTCGCTTCTTCAGCCGACCTCATCTCGCTACGGGGCTGGCCCAGGGAGACCCGAGGTGGAGACCGCATCCAAAGCGGTAACGGGATGCCCTCCCAGTCACAGTCCCTTCTCCGGACTCACAGACCCCATGTGCACAGCAGCTTTGCTTTGGCATCAGCTGCAAAGACGGAGGAATACTGCTGACTAGGAGAAAGGGAAGAGTTTAAGGAAGTGGAGCACTGCCTCCTTCAGACTCCCCCCCGCCTCCCTCTGCACTGCTGGAGAGGAAAAGCCACACCAGCAGCAAGCTCCTGCTCTGGGGGAAATGCAGACACATCTAGACCACACAACAGAAACTTCTGGGTGCGATGTCCTCCCTCACCTGAGGAATTTACTGTTCCCTTCTCCGTCATCATCAAAATCAAGCCTGAAAAACAGAAGCGAGAATATCATTATTAACCAAGCGGTTTCTCCTTTACGGGTCGCTTTTCTGTCTGTCCCTACAGGGATGCAGACGATTCTTGAAAGGAAGATTTAAGTAATCCCAGGGGCTAAGGTGAAACAACCCGCAAAGTTTAGAAGGGGGCTTCCTTTACATGTCTATCAGAAACAGAGCAAGGAAACAGTTCAAGCGAGAGAAAGCCCACTTGGAGCACCCGCTGCACCACAGCCTCCTGTTCCAAACGCTCTGGGTCTCCTAGCAGCGATCCGAAGCCCAACAGGCTGCCACAACTGCTCCTCGCTGCTCAAGGGACTGATCAACAGCCTACAAATGGAGCACTCCCAACCCAAAAGCTTGGATCGGTTGCATTTAAAAAAAAAAAAAGAGGACGGCAAAATACTTCAAGAGTTAAAGTTCAGTCTGGTGACCTGCGTAGTTAGCGCCCTTAGTTCAACAGCAGACAACGTCACCGTGTTTGCTGTAACAGGGTCAAAAAAAAAAAACATTTCTAGTAAGTGCATGTGGGAGGACAGAGGAAAGGCTTTTCACTGCACTTCCTTTCAGGATGGAAAACTGGCGCGTAGACGCAGCACGGCAGCGTGCGTGTTCGCAAATGAAGTGCGAGGAACAAGTAGCAGACAGCGTGGGAGGAGCTGCAGGGGAGTGGGAGCACCAGCAAATGGAGGTGAAGGAAAGAGTGCGAGTGACTGGGGGAGGGCAGGGAGAGATTTTAATTAGCTTGAAAATTAAGAGGAAATTTCTTGTGCCAGGAATTTAAGAGCAGCCACTCAATATCCTTTTAATTTGCAAAGGCATTTTTAGCCAAACAAAAAGCCTACCACAAGCACATCGCGGCTTCCCCCCCACCCTCTCCCAGAGAGGGCACAGTTGCAAAGGTTTGAGTAAGGCCCCAACATTCACATTCTCTGTTCCTCTACCTCTCTTGCAACTGGCTTGTCTCACTGCTTCAGCGACTCCTGTTTCACTCTCAATCCTTGGTGAGCAACCCTCTTCCGCGAGGCGCAACTCAACTTTTTAATCCCCTCTTTTTATACGTAACACAGAACCCGGCTTTAACGGGTACGGTTGGCATAAAGCATACCACTACAAAGTAAAAGGACTGGATACAGCGCACCTGAAGGAACCGGGCAATTCTTCTTTGCTTAGGAGCAGACAAGTTTCCTCATCACAAGGCTGACCACTCTTTCAAGAGAACAATGCTTCCTCAAAAATACACTTCACACACACGCCTCCCCCCAAAAAAGTAACCACCACACACACACCCCGAGCACACACTCACCCAGGACGCCTCTTGTTGGCTCTCTGAACGATGGCTCCTCCAGCTTGTGCACCCGGTCCAGGGTTCCCGGAGCTGACGGCCGCACCCAGTGAGGAAACATCTGATGCCATTTCTAAACAGGAGAGTGGAAAAGAGAAAATAAACCAGTATTATGTCAAACCCCTCTCTAGTTCAGAGGGCAGAGTATTCACCACATATAGCTCCCATTAAAAGCGATCGCATTTCAGCATCTGATGTGGATAGACTTTGTGCAATGTGTGTTTCTAGCCCTTTCATCTACTGTCTCTCCGGAGCCTGCACTAAGGGTCCATTTCAAGCTCTGAGCACATGCTGTTTTCATAAGCTCAAAAGCTTAGATCGCTAAACTAAAAGATGTGGTCTCCTTTTTAGACAGAGGAGGAGTCTGACGTGATCGTGGGCAGGGGCTGAACGCATTCTCATATGCTAGCTGCATGGGTATGCAGAAGGGGAGGAGGAGAGTTGCAAGTTTGCCTAATAACATCAACGCCGCCTCTCGAAGAGAGAATCTTTCAGATTTCTCAATCTGAAAGAGAAAGAATTAACCAAGGCGCTTGTAAGGCACCTTGAAAACCATGATCTTTCAGACAGTCATTTCTATTTTTCGGCAATACCAACCTGTGGGCACCACAGGCATGATTACCAGTCTCTGCCTATGCTCCTCCGCAACTGGCCACGCACCCAGAGCAAAAGAACATCAGTTCTTCCCTGAAATGACACTACCTCCATTAAGCACAATGGCAGTCTTGCTTGGAGCTAAAAACCTTGTCTTTTACATGTAGAAAAGTCACATAAACAGTAGGAAACCTAATCAATGCTTTCTAAGAGATGAAACAGGCAGGTAATGCGCTCAAGAAGTGTGGAATTGGTGAGCCTTCAGAGGCCGTGCCACCCAATACTGCAGTACTGCTTCTACAAGAGGTTCCACGTAGACGCAGCATTTGAGAAAACAAGAAGTCTGCTTCGAGACGTGAAAATAAGCCCCTTTTGGGGCACGGGAAAGAAAGAAGCATCTAAGTGGAGAACTTGAACGCGCTGCCCTCACAAGTCGGACGGCAGGCCCAAGCCTGTTACGCATTATGGGTTTTTTCCACAATGAAAGCAAAGAGCCTCGGCTCTCTACGCAACCACAGACTGAACCGCTTCCCCGGCCCTGTGGGCAGGCCGGGCTCCAAACCCCTGCCCGCCGTCGGGCAGCGTGGATGCCCCCTTCTCCTCCCTGCACACTCCACCAGCAGCTCCCAGCTCTTACCAACACGAGCCGGAATTTCTCGTCCCTTGCAAGCCGCGAGACTACGTTTGAAAGCAGTGTTTGATAGCAGACACCGAGCCTTACTTCTTCGATCCTCAAGTAGGGCTTTCTCCTAATCCCAGTTGTTCAGGAGCGCGCATAACAGGCCCTGTAGTTGTTCAAAGCTTGCTCAGCGTGGCTTAAACTGAAACCATGTCGTAACATTGCCACGAGAGCTGCGTTCAACGTTCTTCTACGTTAACAGAGTCTGATCTGCACCAGAACCAGAGTTTTTAAACAAGTTAAGGCATTTTTTCATCTTTCCGAACTAAGTCAGCTCTGTACTCATTTTAATGGCTGTGTTTTTTTAAGTTTGCTGCTAACCAACTGCTAGACTGCAACCAAAACAGTCGCTCCAGCCAGAGACTCTCCACCACCACCTTTGCAAACTGAGTTGCGTGGCGTGCCTTGAAGGTAGAAAAACCGCTTCTGCTCTATCAAAGCGGAGGGGACCAAAAAAAACAACAAACCAACAACCCAACACACACAAAAAAAGCCTATTGCTGGGGTTCCCAAACCACAGCAAAGTGGTACGCTGACGCCGAGAGCTGCTAATGCATGAAACGCTGCCAGAACTGGTGGGACAAAGCAAAGAACTGAAGTCAGGTTTAACAAATATGGCAAAAAAAAAAATCAGGGCTTAAGCTGCGAGGCTGTTGAATCTTTGCTTAGCCAAGACCATGAGGATATTGGTCGACACGTAAAGGAGAGCTATGCTATAGGAAGCTTCTGTGCAACGATGCCTGTTTTTACTTCTCACCTCATCAAACATAAAACAGCCTTTTGCACTCCCAACATCAGGAAAGGAAAGGAAAAAACCCCTCTTTTTAACGTCATAGATACGTCTGGGTTTATCAAGTATTTTTACAGTTCCTGAAGTCAGATTTCAATCCACCAGCAGTTTAATCTAAGCAGGACTTCCAGAGTTGGACGGTGGTTCGCTTGCAGCTGAGAGCGGAGCTGCGCAACAGCCCAACCACCTCTGCGGTGTGGCTGGACCACAGCAGCTGGCTCGTAACAGCTCCAGCTCTCAGGAAACTTGCTCCAAAACTTCTGGTATTTCTTCCAAAAAAAAAAATTTTATATATATATTTTACCACAGTAACATTGCTAGCCTGTGTTACTGCTTGATTTGTTTTCCTCTGAGCAGCTGGCACTGCTGAAGAAGTTTCTTCCTTGCCAGTCCATAATATTTCCCAGGGGTGACTAAAATATGGAATAAGCATCCAGCTCAGTGCTCGGCAGTTGAAGGGGCCAACGACAACAGCCCCAAACAGCAGCATGAGCGAGCACACCCAATTTCAGCACTAACTACAGCAACAAAACGCGAGGACTTCGCTGAAGTGTCAAAAAAAATTTGAGAACAAAGAATCAGGTATGGAAACAAAGATTTTTGAAAGACAGAAGATTATCTGAGGTTAGCGGTTTTCAACATGTGAATGCATAAGGTCTCTGCTGGGACATCGGTCCCTGCGTGATAAAGTCAAGTCAGCTGACGTGATGCACTTAAAATAAACAGAGGTTGGCCTTCCTCACACTCCATCCTCCACGCTGGGACCACAGGCCTTCCCCATCTCCTCTCCACTCGATTTCGGATCGCTTGGACACCTCTGTGCCCCTTTCCTTATTTCCAAGTGAAGTCCCAAGGTGCAGAAAGGGCTGACATCAAAGGTCTTTGTTTAGCGGAACGTGGCCTCACGTGCAAGTAAACCAGGTCAGAAGGTTTATTCCTTTTCCCAAGGAGCCCCTGGCTTTTCAACACGCGTATTTAAACACCATGGTCTAAACAGAAATAAAGTTTCTGGAGCGCGGCAGATAATCATTTTATTAAGGGGAGAGGAATTTCCGCTTTCGGGCAGGGGAAGGAAGTGACACAGTGCTGTTCCTCCGCACATCAACTTTTAAATAGGGCTGAGGGAGAGGGAGGGCGTCTTTGTTTGTTTTTAAAGGCCCCATCTGAGCCTCTGCCATTTCTAAGGAGCCTACTGCGTGGACTAGCATCTCACAGCAGCATCGCACGATGAAACCACTTTACCTCGTGCTTCAGCTTCCTACTCGGAAACATTTGCCTCTCGTGGTACAGTGTGCCCTTTCACAAGTGGAAGAAAACAAGATGTCTTGAGATCTGGTCGTGTAAATTGGTAATATTTTGTTCTGCATACTGAGGGAGAGCGTCAAAATGGTTATGTACTCTTTCACATGACCCACTGGCCTCTCTACCACATCCTCACCCCAAAAATAGGGAGAGCATGGGGCAGGCAGGTGGGGTGGGAAGAGGTCTAGCTTTTTCCCCTTTCAGAATTTCTAGGACACTCACACAAATGCAAACCTTCCTTTCAAAACCCCCATTTTTCCCCAATCCAAACACGGGCCGTACAGCAATATTATACTGAGGTCAGCGTGGAACTGATGGAACCCAACCGATCAACGCAAGCTCTGAAAGCTTCGCACATGACAGGCGGGTGGTGGAGAGGGCGTCTCACGCGCACACGTTCTCAGCAAATTCCCTGGCCCAGACGCTCATCGTGAGAACAGCAGCCACTTCACAGAAATCCCTCCACAACTACACTCGAAAGCCACACCGGCTCCAAGCGTAAAGGGCGAGATGTGAGTAGTCGGAGGCAACCCGAGCCAAAGACCCAGCTAATGGAGTCAACCGACCCTAAGAAAGCCTGGTACGTTATAACCCACGAAATGCCAGTTTCACAACTGAAAATTATGGTCACCGGGAAAGCTGCTGATCAGTTGTTCAGTTTCCAGGTATCAGGATGCTTAACTCTGACTCAGGGTATCGATACCCAAAGCGGCGAGAACAACATTTTTCAACCACTCCAAAACAACAAAAGGGGCAACGAACACGTTCCTTTGAAACAACCAACGTTAAGAGCAACGGGACAAACGTTCGTTTTCGTTTTGAAAGTGGTTTCTTCAAAAGTCAGGCGTGCCACCAAAAGCCCCAGTCGATCCACCCTGCCCTCTGAGAAGGATCGACTGGGGCTTTTGGTGGGTTTCGTAGAGTCACTGCTGCAACAAGCAATATCCTTGATAGCTCTCTGTTCCAGCCCTTTCCAGAATCGATCCCTGCTTGCCGTTAACACGTGTTAAACCTAATGAAGGCCAGAAGAGATAAGCAGAGGCAGCGCAGAGAAATTACGGATCCTCGTTTGTAACTTGAATATAAATCTGCAAGCACAGCCACAATTCGGCCAGCAGTTCGACCCAGAATAGAATAGGCTGGAAGATCGCTAAGGGAATGTCATCTCGAGAGCCAGACTTCCAGCCCAGCTCTCCCGGGAAGGGCTCTGTTGCAACTACTGGCATCTCAACAGTGAAAAAGCTTCAGAAATAAAGTGACAGAAAATAGTCAAAACTCTGATTTACGAGACGGGCCTGCCGTAGCTCTTAAATGCATTTTTATTGTACCACTTCGTCTGCTACAGGCAGGCGCTGTACAAAGCACAGCAAAAATGGTGGTTCCTGCTGCAGAGAGTTTTAGCATACGGTTGTTCACCAGGCTCACTATCAGCCAGCGCATTTTAGCATAGCAAGATGTAGTTTAAACTTAACCATTAGCCAGCTCCCCAAAAAGCCAAGGAAGTTTAGAGCAGGTTTGCAAGCAGAAAACAGCTGCTAAGATAAACCAGCGTACCGCTTGAACGAATACTTGCATTTCACTCGCAACTGTAAGGCTTCGGTCTGAGCAGCGCACGTGGCTTTGTATTTACAAAGCGTCTCAATTTCTGCGTCTCGGGTACCTTAAAGAGATTTATTTTTTAAGGAGGTGGGGGTTTGTTTTTAGGTGGTTTCAACTTCCCATGCAATGCCAGCTCAGCGCTTCCATCCCCATGGGAACCTTCCCCGAGAAGCGTTACAGAAATTAACTCAAAAAACATAGAAAAGAATGCATCTTCCATTTTCAAGTGTTGGAAGTCACGCATTCGTAAAAGTAAATGTTTGAAGTGAAGCTGACCAATCCTATATTTATCCAGCCAGCACTAAAAGTGTCCTAATAATCCAAGTTAATATTAAAACCTGTAAAGTAATGCAAGTAAGGCAAGCCACTTTTCTTTTTTTAATCCCTCCTCCTATTTCTTCCCGGTTAGTGGATGCTATTCTCTTTTCACTCCTAACCAGGAGATTTTAACAACATAAAACTTGCTTAAATTGGCACAACTGAAAGCTTTCAATCTCGCAGGCTTCGCAATTTAAGCCTTTTTCAGTTAAATAAGACCAGTAAACTGTGCGGTGGCTCACCTCACCCTCAGAAAGATGAGGGAGCAGAAAGGTTTTGCAGATTTATTTTTCAGTAAGTTTATCTGAAAACGGAGAAGTGCTTTATCTACCTCTCTCTCAGGTTTCCGAGGCGACCTGCTTTGCCCGTGCAGCATTTCGAGGAAGGACAGAAGGCCCAGGATGGCACGACACTGAACGCAAGCTGCCGTTTGAACACTTAAAATAAGCTCCAGCTTATTTTTGCGGCCAGTTTGCCCTGCTCAAGCTGCGAGGACGTTCAGCATATTTGGAGGCATTATCCAGTATTCACTGGAGCCCTGCAGCCCATTTTTCAACGTCGAGAAAAAGAGGACCCAGCTTCTAAAGAACAATTTTCACAAGTAATTTAGTTTATTAATAATCTCTATGTATATAATGCTTATGCAGATGGTAAGTATTTTTCCCCCTCAGTTTAAAAGGGCCAAGCTAAAATTGGTCAGTCAGTCTGCCCGTAGTTATAAATATTAAACACAGATGTTGAAAGTTCTTTCTCTTTTCCTCCCGAATTTGTTCAAAAAAAAAACCCCTTTCCTATTACGCAAAATATCATGCAACTCCGAAGACTACCCTTACATAAACACTTTGCGATACGCTAACAGTTAAAAGCCACGAGTACCTGCCTTTCTCGTTCACTGGATCCTTACAGAGCTGGCTCATAACACACATTTTCCATTCTTACCCCAAACAACGGCTTTTTTTTTTTTTTTGCTGTACATTCAGCTACGCATCCTTTGTCCGCCAAGCTGCGAAACCTTGATCTAGCACTACGCTGGCAGGAGAAGAAGTGAACTTCCTGATCAAGCCCACACCACCACCAATACACGTGACTCAGATTTTACTACTTGGAATAATCTGACTGTTTCATGGGATATCGCTGTGAGCCAAAAGCGTATTTTGCCGCAGGACGGGATCACAACTTTGACAGTTTCCCTTTCAGACATATTTTTGCTAAGCTGAATCAGGGATTCTTGTTTTTTCTAACACACCATCTCTAACTTCTGATTGCTGAAGAATTTCAGATCATTATGTGAAACCACAACCACGTATTTCCAGACGCCAGTTCTGCACCCTTGCCTCAGAATCACCGCAGACAAATGACCCAACACGTTTTCTCAATGTTTAAAGCCACAAAAGCTTCCTATATCGTTAGAATGACAAAAAAAAAAATCATCCTTTAGAAGTCACATTGAACAGTCCTTGATAAACCTGAACATGTCACACAACCCAAGACCTCGCCGGCCTCAAGCCACAAGCAAGAATAGTCAGAAACCACAAGCCAAAAAAAAAAAAAACCAACCCCACCCAAAAAAACACAGAAGCCTAAATTCTGACCTCAGTCACCACGTTGTAAATCCATTACAACTTCACAGATGCTGGGTTATTCCAGATACATACTAATTTCAGAGCAACTCAGCCAGAAATTTGATAAAGCCCGGAAGATTCGATTTTATTCGGCAAGCATCAGATACCACCAACTTCCAGCTTCCCCCAAACAGGGAGTCACCCCTCGGTTATCAACCTGCGGGAGCAAAAGCTGAAGGAACATTCTGCGTTCTGCTGACAGGCGCTCACACCCTTGCTTATGCACCAGCTATTCAGCTCGGCAGTTTAAAAAGGGGTGGAGAGGAGATTGGTAAAAATCCTTTTCAAAACAGCGCCATCAGATTTTTGTCTGTTGCTAATTAAGAAAACCTCAGTGAAACGCACAGCAAAAAAAAAAAAAAAAAAAAGGGTCTAAAACCAACATAAACCACTAAGGACAATAAACGCAAGCGAGCCCCACTAGTGCTCACTCCCCCGGGGAGGGCGATGATGGAAACCAGACCCCGGCACCAGGTACACCAGAGCAGCCTGCGCAGGGCCCACGCCAAGCGCCGAAGCTCGGGGAGCGGAGACGAGCGCGACCGCCTTCCTCCCCGCCGCAGCAGGCTCACACGCCGTCTCCTTCTCTCCACCTCCAGCTTGCCTTCTTCCCAACGCGGCCTGCCAGGCAACGGGGGTGCCTCCTCCGAAAGCTCCTGCCGTCTGACAACCACGCTGGTTCTCCAAAACACACACACACACACCCCCCCCAGAGCACCCCCAAGCCGGGCACCCCCAAGCCGGGTCCCTCGGCACCCTTTCCCCACGCTGGCTCCCTCGTTTCTTCTCGGGGGGTGCCCCCCACCCCATCCCACCCTCCCACGGGGCCCCTCCTGACCCAGCCCCCCCCCCAGCCCTCTCACCTCAGCCCCGAACCCTCCGAGCTCCAGGTAACGCCCCTGGGCTCCCCCAAAGCTCCTGCCCCGACCCACCCCGTTAACCCAGCCCCTCGAAAGCCTCCGGCCCCGGCTGACACCTTCCACCCACCCCAAAGCTCCCACGGCCCGGCCCGGGCCTCCTCCACGAGCCCTCTGGCCCGGCCCGGCCCCTACTAACGGCACCACCAGCCCAGCTGCCCCGACCCAACCTCCCTCCACCGAGCGCTGCCTCTCTCAACGGCTCCTCAGCAGCCCCCCGCCCGGCCCGGAGCCCCCGCCCGGCCCGGAGCCCCCTCAGGCCCCCGGAGCCCCCTCAGGCCCCCGGGACGCCCCAGCCCGACACCACACACACACACACACACACCCCCGGGGACCGACCCCCCGGCGCCCCCGCAGCCTCCCCGCGACTGCCGCAGGCCAGGCGGCCCTCCCCCTCCGCGGCCCGCCCGGCCCAGACGCCCCGGCTCACCCGGGTTGGCGGCGGTAGCTGCCATGGCCGGCGCGGGCTCGGCGGCCGCCCCCCGCCTCCCTCCTCACCGCCACTGCCAAGATGGCGGCACAGGAAAACCCTCTGCGCTGCCGCGCAGCCTAACCTGCCCGCCGAGAGGGGCGGGGCGGGGACGGGGCGCGGCGCTCCTATTGGTCCAGCCGGGGAGCGGAGGGGGGGGCGGGGCGAGCGCGCCCGGCGGCACAGCCAGCAGGGTACGGTGAGCGCGGCCATGCCCCGCCCCTACCACGGGAGGGGGCGGGACTCCGGAGGGGGCGTGGCTACGACGGGGGTGTGTGGGGAGGGGTGCGCGCGTGGGGCGAGCTAAAGGTCGGGTCGGGTGACGTCACGCGCCGGGTGGTTTGGGGTTTTTTTTTTGGTCGGAGGGCAGGAATGCGGCTGGGATCGGGATTGGGACCGGATTAGGGCTGGGACGGGGATTAGGGCCGAGACTGGGATTAGGGTTGAGACTGGGATTGGGATTAGGGCTGAGACTGGGATTAGGGTTGAGACTGGGATGGGGATTAGGGCTGAGACTGGGATTAGGGTTGAGACTGGGATGGGGATTAGGGCTGAGACTGGGACTGAGTCTGGGACTGGGATTAGGGTTGGGGCAGGGATTGGGACGGGGATTAGGGCCGAGACTGGGATTAGGGCTGAGACTGGGACTGAGTCTGGGACTGGGATTAGGGCTGAGACTGGGATGGGGATTAGGGCTGAGACTGGGATGGGGATTAGGGCTGAGACTGGGATTGAGTCTGGGACTGGGATTAGGGCTGAGGCTGGGATGGGGATTAGGGCTGAGACTGGGATGGGATTAGGTCTGAGACTGGGATTAGGGCTGAGACTGGGACTGAGTCTGGGACTGGGATTAGGGTTGGGGCAGGGATTGGGACGGGGATTAGGGTTGAGACTGGGATTAGGGCTGAGACTGGGATCGAGTCTGGGACTGGGATTAGGGCTGAGACTGGGATTAGAGTTGGGGCAGGGATTGGGACGGGGATTAGGGTTGAGACTGGGACAGGGATTAGGGTTGAGACTGGGATTTACTCTAGGACTGGGATTAGGGCTGAGACTGGGACGGGGATTAGGGTTGAGACTGGGATCGAGTCTGGGACTGGGATTAGGGCTGAGACTGGGACTGAGGTTGGGGCGGGGATTGGGGGCGGGGATTCAGACTGGGCGTGGGATTTGGGCTGGAATTGGGACTGGGATTGGACCCGGTCTTGGGGTCAGGATTAGGCTGGGGGGGGGGGAGGGGGCACCAGTGAAGCGTTAATTAGGGCTGAGCGCGGGTCGCAGGTCTCACCCCCGGCCACCCCGTGACCAGAGCGTGGGGTCGGCGCCGCACCCCGGGGTCCTGCCAGGCACCCCGGGACAGGGCAACCCCGGACGTAGCGTCCCCCTTATCCCCCCTTCCGCTCCCCCCGGCCACCGGCAGGACCCCAAAACTCAGCCTTTGCCGAAAAATCACCGGAAAAAACCAGCCCGCGCCAGCCCCGGGGGCACTCGCAGGGGTGGCAAAGCTTCGCCGTGAAATCATCCTCCTCCTCAAAGCCATCTTTTTTCCTCTCGGCGGGGGGGGGGGGGGGAGTAAAGAAACCCGAGGGAGCCGGGGGGTTTCTGTGCTGTTTAAGCCGTTTCGGGGCTCGTTGCGAGGCTGTTTCGCAAGAGCCAAACGGGCGGCTCAGTTCGAAGCCCAAAGCGTTGCGGTTTCAAAGAGTTTTGCCCGGTTTGGTCCGAAACGAGGCAAGGACCAGCTCCGAATTACCACGCAGGCTGGGGAGGACCTGGCTCCCGCTGCATTTTGGGGATAAATCCTCCTCCACGCTCCCCGATTCACCCCGTGCCCTGCAAGACCCGCGAAGGGACCCCCGGGAGCCTTCGCCCGCCGGGCGCAGGGGGGTGCTGGAAATAGCGGGGGAGAATTTAATCCGCCGGATTCTTTCTCCCCGTTACCGGGAGCGTCTGAAAGGCGACGCCACCGCGTTCCTGCAGTTATTCATGAAGCCCCGGTGACGGCAGGCACCCGCAGCCGGGGACAGCGGGGCAGGGAGAGGGGCACAGCGTCCGTCCATCCGTCCGTCCGTCCACGGGGAGGTAAGGAGCTGCCCCCGTCGGCGCACACGGGACGGGGCTGAGACCCGGGGGGGGGACGGGGGACGGGGGACTTCCCGCAACCTCTGGGCGCCGCAGAGGTCCTCTTGATTTATCTGCCGCCCTGGGCGTAGCGAGGGCTGCGGTCGTTTGCTCCTGGAGCATACGTTAGCTTTATGAACACGTTAAAAAAATAAATCTCTCTCTCTATATATAGGCATACGCCTATACACACGCAGCTCGGTCCACGTGGCTCTCCTGGCGCCGCTCAACAAGCCTCCGCGTCTCCTCCGACCTTGTACGAATCTAATTATCCGTCCGCTGCCACAAACGTCTCCCTTCAGCAGCGAGAAAACCCTCCTTTACCACCCCTGTTTGCTTACCGGCGGTTTTCCCTCCCGTCCGGCTTCCAGCCCCAGGCGGCGGCGGCGGCCGTTCTGCTGGGGGTCAGCCGAGCCCCGGCGCGCCTCGTTGCACCTAACACAGCGGGGAGCGCGGGGTCCTGCGGGGGGGGGGGGGGGGGAACCAACCAAAAACAGCTTAAGGGGGCTATTTTAACCTGCATTTCCCTGGGAAATGAGGAGGCTGGGCAGGGAAGGGGAGCTGGAAGGGGTGGCGGGGTGAGACAATCAAGATCCCCGTGGCGAGGGTGCCTGGGACAAGGATGGGAAGACAGCGGGCGTCCCCCAAGCCGCAACCGACAGCCGCGACAAGGAGCAGAGGGGTCTCAAGGCCACGATTTCCCCGTTTTGGCTCCTTTTGACACACACCCCCCCCCCCCCCCCCGGTACCTCCCCTGCACCGCGACCCGCTCAGCCCCTGTGAATCCCGCCCGTCTCTGCCCCGCAGCGATGCCGCTGGCAGCCGGGCGCTCGGGGCCGCGCACCTGAGGGCCACCCGCGCGGAGAAGGCCACGGCGCCGCCGGCAGTCGACGCGGACAAGGGCTTCGCCAGGGCCTTCGTGGTGCTCGTGGGCCTCTTCCTCCCGGCCACGATGGTGCGGCGCGCCAAGCTCATGGTGGACCCTTACAGCGCCATCCCGACCTCCACCTGGGAAGAGGAGCAGATCAGCTGAGCCGGGGCCAGCTGGCCCCGGGGACCCCTGACCGCCCCGGGGACCCCTGACAGCCCCGGGGACCCCGGTCCCCCGGCACACCCCACAGCCCTCCCTCACCACGGGGCGCTCCAGGGCACCCCCAGGCCCTCCAACAACCCCCAGCATCGCAGGGACCCCGGCCCCCTCCGGGGCCACCCAGCGCCCCAGGGCCCTCCAGCACCGTGGAGGTCCCAGCACCCTCAGAGCCACCCGTCACCCCCCAAGGGCCCCCCCCGGCACACTCAGAGCCACCCGTCGCCCCCCAAGGCCCCCCAGGACCACCACCCGTCGCCCCCCAGGGTCCCCCATCACCTCAGAGCCACCCGTCACCCCCCAAGGCCCCCCAGGACCACCACCCGTCGCCCCCCCAGGGTCCCCCATCACCTCAGAGCCACCCGTCGCCCCCCAAGGCCCCCCAGGACCACCACCCGTCGCCCCCCCAGGGTCCCGCATCACCTCAGAGCCACCCGTCGCCCCCCAAGGCCCCCCCAGGACCACCACCCGTCGCCCCCCCAGGGTCCCGCATCACCTCAGAGCCACCCGTCGCCCCCCAAGGCCCCCCCAGGACCACCACCCGTCGCCCCCCCAGGGTCCCGCATCACCTCAGAGCCACCCGTCGCCCCCCAAGGCCCCCCCAGGACCACCACCCGTCGCCCCCCCAGGGTCCCGCATCACCTCAGAGCCACCCGTTGCCCCCCAAGGGCCCCCCCGGCACCCTCAGAGCCACCCGTCGCCCCACAGGGTCCCCCATCACCTCAGAGCCACCCGTCGCCCCCCAAGGCCCCCCCAGGACCACCACCCATCGCCCCACAGGGTCCCCCATCACCTCAGAGCCACCCGTCGCCCCCCAAGGCCCCCCAGGACCACCACCCGTCGCCCCCCCAGGGTCCCCCATCACCTCAGAGCCACCTGTTGCCCCCCAAGGCCCCCCAGGACCACCACCCGTCGCCCCCCCAGGGTCCTGCATCACCTCAGAGCCACCCGTCGCCCCCCAAGGGCCCCCCCAGCACCCTCAGAGCCACCCGTCGCCCCCCAAGGCCCCCCAGGACCCTCAGAGCCACCCATTGCCCACCAAGGGCCCCCCCGGCACCCTCAGAGCCACCCATCGCCCCCCAAGGGCCCCCCCGGCACCCTCAGAGCCACCCGTCGCCCCCCAGGGTCCCCCATCACCTCAGAGCCACCCGTCGCCCCCCAAGAGCCCCCCCAGGACCACCACCCGTCGCCCCCCCAGCGCCCCCCATCCCCTCACAGCCACCAGTACCCCCAGGGCCCACCATCCTCCCCGGGCCCCCCACCACCTCTGGGCCCCCAGCACCCCCCGGGCCTACCGGCCCCTTCGGGCCCCCCCCGGCCCTTCCCATCACCTTCCTATAGGTGGCAGCACCGCGCCTTTCCCGGGGCGCTGCCCCTTTAAGGGCCCCTGGCTCCTCCCCTCCGCGCATGCGCCTTGGCCAGTGCCCCCCCCGCGGAGGCCCGTCCCTCGCGCATGCGCAGTACCGCGCCTCTGCCGCCGTGCCGACCGGCGGGGGAGAATCGGGCTCCTCGGAGGCCGCTGTTAACGGAAGTGACGTCGCGCAGCTTCCGGTTCGGACCCCCCCCCCGCCCCCCCCATCACCCCTTTCTCCTCCTTCTCCCCGACGACCGGGGTCGCGGCGGGCCCCGGGGCCTCGGTGAGTGCGGTCTGCCCGGGGGGGGGCCGTGGGGCTGGGGGGCGGAGGCGTTGGGGGACTGTGTGGGGATACTCGGGGCAGGAGGGGGCCGTGAGGCGGGGGGAGTCGGGCAGGGAGGGGCGGGGGGCCGTGGGGTGGGGAGGTGTGGGGGGACTGGGGGGGGGGGCACTGGGGCGAGGAGGGGGCCGTGGGGCGGGGGGGGGGGGGGGGACACTGGGGCGAGGAGGGGGCCATGGGGCAGGGAGGTGCGGGGGGGCGACACTGGGGCGAGGAGGGGGCCGTGGGGCGGGGGGGGGACACTGGGGCGAGGAGGGGGCCATGGGGCAGGGAGGTGCGGGGGGACTGGGGGGGACACTGGGGTGAGGAGGGGGCCGTGGGGCGGGGAGGTGCGGGGGGACTGGGGGGGGGGACACTGGGGCGAGGAGGGGGCCGTGGGGCGGGGGGAATCGGGGTGAGGGCTTGGGGTGAGAGGGGGGCGTGAGGAGCTCCCCACGCGGGAGGGGCGGGGGTTTCTTTTGGGGTGCGGGGTGGGGGGGGGGGGCGTGGGCAGGGACTCGTATAGGCCGCGGGGCCGACGGAACCTTGCGGGTATAAGGGCGTAAGGGAGAGCGTAAGGGCGTTAGGAGTGGGGGAGCGGAGGCTGGGGGGTTGACGGGGGCTTGGGGTCGCAGGGGGGCTGTGGCGGCACGGGGCTGGGGTGCTGTGGGCGGAGGGACGGGGTTTGGGGTCGGGGGTGCGGTGGGGGCTGTTGGACAGAGGCCTAGGTGTGGGAGGGGAGGTGGGACGCGTTGGGAGACGGGGGCCGTTTGGGTGATGGGGGGGGGGTGCGTTTGGGAGGCGCGTGGTCAGTGGGGTGGGAGTGCAGCTGGGAGAGGCGGGGGGGGGGCGTGGGCCGCCTTTGTAGGGCTGGAGGGAAGCGTGCGGAGCCGTGGTTGGGGGTGGCCTGGGTGCAGCTGGGAGAGAAGTGGGGGCAGAGGGGGCTGGAGGGGGCTGGAGCCGGGCGACGGGAGAGAGGAGGAGGGCGGGGGGCTGGGTTGATGGAGGAGCGGGAGGCGAGGGGGGCTGGAGACGACGGTGTGCTTAGATACAGACAGGGGAGAGGTGAGAGCGGGGAGCACTGCGGGAAGGAGGAAGGTGTCTGCGAGTGCCGCTGACAGGGGCGGGGGGGGGGGGCACAGACCTGAAAATGATGGAGACTGGTGGGGTTATCGCCAGGCCCAGCTCAAAGGGAGACGCGGGGGCCGCAGGCCCGGGCAGAGGAAACCGCTGGGGCCATCCTTGGGGCTGGACGTTATAAAGTTCCTTGAACACGGCAGGCAGGGGAGGATAGGGGCTTCTTGGGGGCTGCTGCGTGGAGGCGGAGCTGCGGGACGGATTGGGAGAGGCATCTGCGTGGTTCTCCTCCCAGGCTGGGCAGAGGGTTGGGAACTGCCCCGCGGGTTTTGCGGAGGAGAGGGCTCTGAGGTGGCGAAGCGTAAGGCTCCGGCGGTCAGCGGGTTTGGAGAGTTTGTGCAGAGATGGGAGGAGGCGTCAGGAATCCCTGGTTATCCGGGGAGCCCCTGGCTCCACAGTTTTCTTGCACTTCGGCTGTTTTTGGCTCCCTGTGATGTTATCTTAACATATGTAACGTTTTCTTCCTGACTAGCTTTCAAAAAACGGAGCTTACGCTCACGCGAGCGCTGTGCCTCAGAGGATGTGCTGCAGTGGTAGGGTTTCATCGGCCTTTTCTCACCCCTTTGCGGTGTCAGGTGCAGCAGAAATGGATTCCCAGGAGATCAAAGAGCTGCAGCAAGAAGTGATGGAGGAGCTGGGAATCTCCACGGAGGAGCTCCAGGATATCATCGACAAAGAGCTGGAGAAGTTTGAGTGCGTGAAGCAGAGGAAGCAGCAACTGGAGGAGCTGGAGAAGTGCGTGAAACAGAAGGAAGAAGAGGTGGCTCGCGTTGACCGGCTCTTTGATGACGCTTCGAGGTGGGCGCGCTTGGAATCGCAGCCACGTGTCAGAGTTGGGCCTCGGAGCAGAGGAGGGGGAGACGGGGTGGCTGAGTCCGATGTCTTGAGCGCTGCCCGTTTCCCTTCGCTGTAGACTGACGCTGCGATTCTGCGTCGGTTCGCTCGCGTGTGGTTGTTGAGGGACAATTAAAACTACTCCCCCGTGGCTTTAAATCCTTCGTGTGAATCCTCTTCCCTCACCTCGTCATGGCTGTATTTAATTAGCAGCTCCCCAGCGGTCGGTTCCTATTTCTTTCCGCAGTATTGCGGGACGTACGGCGGGGCTCACCTTGTCTGTTACCGTCTCTTTTTCCCCAGAGCCATTGATAAATGCGAGATATTGGTGAAGGATCTGTACTCCAAGCTGGGCCTCCAGTATCGTGAGAGCAGTTCTGAGGACGAGGACTCGGCTGCCAAGGCCACGGAAGTGATTGAGATCCCAGATGAGGATGACGATGATGTCATGAGCATCGATTCGGGCTGGAAGCACAGTTCAGTATCTCGTTGCGCCGCGTGGTACCGAGGGGAGGGATGGAGATGTGAGCGTGTCCTGAAAGGAGGATGGGAACAAGGGGGATCAGAATAAGGATGTCGTGGAGCTGGCCGTAAGCCACGCGGGTCCGTAAGCAGGGGAGGGTCGGGTAGGCAACCCCGTTAGCTCACGTGGGGAACATCAACGCTGGCATGGTCTGCCGGGGCCCGTAACTATTCCGTGGCTCCTGGAGTCCCAAACTGGGACCTTTTCCCTTTTCCCACCTGCCTGATTGTTGTCCCCATCAGATGCCGCCCCTGCAGGGAAGCTGCCTGTGCAGCACGTCGCGCGTCTAGAAAGGGTGGCTTTCTTCAAGCCTTGCTTGAGTGGATTTCTTGACAGGGACAGAGGAGGCTTTTGAAGGGATGCTTCTCTCTGTTCCCTCTTCTTTCGGCGACTTAACTAGGATGGATTTTTTCCTCCCCCAAGATGTTTTAAACCACTTCTTTTCTCTTTAAACGCAGATGATAGTAGTCCCAGAATTGCGAAGGATCAGACTCTGGTGAGTTGTAGTCTACTTCTGAAGCGGGGTTTTGCTGGAACACGTAGGACAGCATTGTATTTGCTGCAAAAAAGAAAAGCTGCTTCATATTTTCTCTCTCTTTCCTTCCCTCCAGCTGCGGGAAGCCATGGCTGCAATGAGAAAGTCCGCCCAAGATGTTCAGAAATTCATGGATGCCGTGAACAAGAAGACAAACGCCCAGGATGCACAAAAAGGTCAGCGTGTGAGAGGTTCCTGGGGCCGACAGACGTGGGCTGGCACCCGTGTGTGCCCTCGCCCTGGTCCTCTCTGCTTCTTACACCTCTCGGTTTTTCGTTCTGAAAAAGGAAATAACTATTCTGTTTCCCCACTGGAGAGACCCATTAGGATATATTGATTCCAAATTCCTATTTTTCTTGAAGCCCTTTCCGAAAGCAAATACAAGTGGCGCGGTTTCCATAACATGAAAGCTTTTTAACGGTGCTTAAACCTCACTCGCTGAGGACTCCATCCAGTAAAACTGAGGCACTTAGGCCGACTGAGGTAAAGGAAGGCAAGAACGCCTCCTGTCTCGGGTCCAACAGACGTTCTTCCAACTGCGTACGTAAGAGAGGGAGTCCTTGGGCAATTTCTAACTTACCTTCTGCTGTTGTTCCTTGAGTAGATGCACAGACCCCTCAGGAAACCCCTGGCACTCTCCAGCCCGTTGGCCCTGCAGTGGCTGGGAGTGATCTCAGCAATGACGGCGATCTGAACGTTGGCATGAGGATCCTGGGCAAGAAGAGAACCAAAACGTGGCACAAAGGAACTCTAATTGCAATCCAGACGGTCGGTACGTCCTGTGCTTGCTGCTGCGAGTCGGTGCTCGTGGCTTTCACCAGGCTTTGGGTGGGTAACGCTGATCAGGCTTGGAGCAGGTCCCCTCCCGTGTCAGAGCACCTCGTGCCAACCTGGAGCGAGTTGTGAAAGCAACACATCTCCACGATGATATTTTACCTTACAAATTAATTTCTGAAGGGCTTTCGAGTAAGTTCTGAACTTGGATCAGAACGGTACATGGTGTTGGGCTTCTTGTAGGAATTCACTTGGCTTTTATTTATCTTGCCACGTTGAAATGTCTTTCAGGTGCTGGAAAGAAGTACAAAGTGAAATTTGATAACAAAGGGAAGAGTTTGCTTTCTGGCAATCACATCGCTTACGACTATCACCCCTCACCTGAGAAGCACTACGTTGGCAGCAGGGTCGTGGCAAAATACAAAGATGGGAACCAGGTTTGGCTGTATGCTGGCATCGTGGCTGAAACCCCAAACGTAAAGAATAAAGACAGGTATTAATTCTCCTCCACGGTCACGTACCTCTCTCTCTCTCTGTTTTGTTTTTGTTTGTTTGTTTTGTTTTTGGGGGAAAAAAAAAGAAAAGAAAAAAGGGTGTATTTGTATATTTGCTATCGTGGGAGCTAAATTCTTTTCTGCCCTTTCTGGGGACGTAGCTCTGAATGTTGTTCCTTCAGTCTTTCTTATCTCTGAAAGCTCTGGGTGGAGCTCCCATTCTATTAGTCATGTCCCTGAGTCAGAAATTATATCTGGTAATTCATTCAAATTATCACACAAATGTAAGTCTGCGCTGCTCAAGGCATAAAACATAACGTTAGGAAATAGAGCCCTAGAAGCGTTTAGCGCCAGCAGTGTTGTCAAAGCACTTAAGGAGAAGGAACAGCAGCTCTAAAGCAGCCTTTTCGGTCGCGTATAAATAAGAGGCAGGGCTGCTTCGATGTTGTGGTTTAGGCTTGTGGTCCTTCTGGGAAGATTCACAAAGGATATAGTCGCCCTGTTGGTTTCAGATGTGGATCTGCCGTAAATGCCTAATTGTGTCGAGTTCTACCTGATACGCGTTTGATAACCGAAAATGAACCGCGTTTATTGATCGTATTGCGAACTCCCTCCTCCTGGCTAGGCTGGCTGTAACGCTGATCTCTCGTCACGCAGCCTTCGTAGGGCTCCGTATCCTGAAGTTGTTATTCAGAGGCACGCAGCGCCAAGCGGGGGCCGTACCCAGCCTTGTGGGTATCCCCCTCCCAGCTCCCGCTCCCCCCGCAGGCGCTGGGGACTCTTTCATGCTCGTCTCCTGTCTGCAGGTGGAGCCCTGGACGTGTCCCCCAGCTCTCTCCCTGTGGTGCCGTTCGAGTCACGGCGTGCGGCCTCTACTGCTGCTGCTCTGTCCCAAAGGCTCCAAAAATATCTCTTCTTGCGGAGATTAGGAGCAATTAAACTGTCTTTTCTCTTCCTTTACCTCCCGTGGCCGAGGCACAGAGGGAATCCGGAGCTGAGGGAAGAGGGCCTGGCTGTCCTATGCTGCTGGGAAGCCTTTGGGCAGCCTCTCCTTTGGCTTTGGGAGAACAGGGATAGCTCAGGGCCGGGGGAGAGCTGTTCTGAAACAACCAAGGGAAGCGGCAGGACTGCAAAGCTTATCATCTCCTGGCAGAAATGATCGCTTCGTTCTGGCCTCGCCCACCGTATCTGATTTGAGGGCCTTTGGGACTGGCAGGAGAAACAGGAGGGGTGCTCCACTTTTCATTATGTGATGCGGAGCTGCGTTTTATTCAGCTGCGTTCCTAATTCCAAGTTCCAACGCTTGTTCTCTTCGCTGTTCTCCAGGTTCCTGATCTTCTTTGACGATGGCTACGCTTCCTATGTCATGGAGTGGGAGCTGTACCCAATCTGCAGGCCACGTGAGTGATCTCTGCCCCTCCTGCGTCCTAACGCTGAAATTGTACGGAGAGCCTTTGGGTATATGAAAGAGCCTGGGCTCAAAAGACAGGGGACAGGCTGCATCCCCTCCGGTGCTGTGCCTGTAGGCGCTTGCACGTGAAGCTGGAGGAAATAGTGGTTTATTACCGGCAGAGCGAGTCTGCTGTGACTCCTTGCGCTCTGGGTGCGTTAACACGGCTGGCTGCCCTACCACCAAAAATCCGTCCACTCGGGATTGCTGCTTGATTGTTCCTATGTAAAAATCCATCTGGGATCTCTTTAAAAAAGAATTAAAGATTCTCTTTGTAAGAGCCTTTCCTCCTCTTCCTTTTCTCCCGCCCGTCCCTTTCTGAACAGTGAAAAAGACCTGGGAAGACATAGAGGATGTTTCCTGTCGCGATTTCATCGAGGAGTACATCACGGCCTACCCCAACCGTCCCATGGTGCTGCTGAAGAACGGCCAGCTGATCAAAACGGAGTGGGAAGGGACCTGGTGGAAATCCAGAGTGGAAGAAGTGGATGGCAGTCTGGTCAAAATCCTCTTCCTGGTAGGGCAATTTCCCTTCTCCCATTAGAGGGGGAAGCTGGGCTTAAATTTGAGTCTGGGGGCTGATCAAGTCCAGTTTCCTTGCTAATGTCAGACAGGGTCCTGGAGCGAGCGGGTGTTTTGCTTAGGAGGTAGACCGCCAGCGTCTGCTGTGCGTTGACGGGACGGTGAGACTCATTTGCATGACAAAAGCTTCAAAAGCCTTTTAAAGCATTTCGCGTGTGAAACTTTTTGAAGTGGTAGATGAATAAGAAACAAAATCCATCATCTGCAGGTATTCTACCCTGGTCCCTTTCTCGGCGTAACCACCTAGCCGTGTCTTCTGTCCAAATACAAGTGCTGGTTTGAGAAGCGGGGGAGAAACTGAGCCGAAGCTGCGATATTCTGCTTGCTCAAATTCTGCAGATTGCAGAAAGGGAGCAGACGTACTGTCTGTGCCCGCTTGGCTCCCTTCCTGTCTGGATAGCTGCAGAGCCACTGGGGCTGGGGAGGATGATGTGCGCTTGCACGTTTAACCTCCCTGTCCTAGAGCCAGGTGGGGTTTGTGCTGAGGAGTTAGCTCGTCTCCCGAGGGAGTCTGGTTTCTCCAACAGTGCCTCGTTAGTCAGTTGTTGGGCTAAGAAGAGAACTGAATTTGAAGCTTGGGGTCTCGGTATCGGGCCTCTCTCGAGATCTGGTTTGTAGTCAGCGTTCCCCCGGACACGATGAATTACTGCCTTTGTCCTCTCTTGGCTGCATGGTCTTTCAGGAGCCTTCAGGTCAATGCTTTGCCTCCTTTCCATTCGATTCTCCTCACTGTAAAAGCATGCTGCTGTCTCCCAGGCCTGTGTTGTACCTCTGGAAGCTCTTGCTGTAGGTGCTGCGAGTGTTGCCTTCTCCTTGCTGCAGGATGACAAACGTTGTGAGTGGATTTACCGGGGTTCCACACGCCTCGAGCCCATGTTCAGCATGAAAACTTCCACAGCCTCCACCCAAGAAAAGAAGCAAAGCGGACAAGCAAGGACTCGTCCCAATGTCGGTATGTGGTATCTTTTTCTTTAATTGGTATCCTGAACGCGTTGTGGGTTGGCGGGGGCGGGTGGGCTGTTTTGGGTTTTGTTCGGTTTTGGTGGGGTTTTTTTTTTTTTTTTAGCAGAACTCCTGGAGATTTAAGATTTACAGTGGGCTTTTTCTCCTGCCATAAAGATGCCGCAAAACCAGACTGCAGATGTGTGAAGTGGCCAGAATCTGTTTGGGGTGACTGGCTGTGACTCAGAGCTCAGCCAACGACCTGGTGTTAATTGCAAATGCCTCTGTTTTGGTTGCCTTCGGGAGCTAAATCAATATTTTGTGGCTAGCGCAACAAACTTTGGTTGATGGTAGAGACTTTTCTTGTTGATGCTTTGCTTTTTCCCCTTCCCCACTAGGTGCTGTCAGGAGCAAAGGGCCTGTAGTGCAATACACGCAAGATTTAACGGGAGCTGGTACCCAGTACAAACCTTTAGAGCAAATGCAGGCAGCCTCGCTGGCTGCACGGTCCGTTTCTCCGCAGCCTGCTGAGATGGAGTAAGTACTTGAGTCAGTTCTCTGCTTCCACCACTACCTCCTTCGCGTTTCGTCTCCAGTGCTCAGCTCTTTCAGGCACCGCCCTTTCTGTGTAGAGGAATCCTCAGGTGCGGGTTTCCTCCATGACTAGGCTTGTTTCCTGGTTGCACAAAGCGGTTTTAGTCATGCTTCTGGGGGAAGCTGTAGATAAAGGCTGCTGGATGAGTAATTGGGGGCGGGAGAGCTGACGGCCCAGCACCCCCTGAGCCAAATGCCATGTTCTTACTCAGGGCTAAAGCTTCGCACTTGATGTATTTCCAAGTTAGAACGTTTGCTCCTTCTCTTCCGAAAATCTGAATTGCTCCCTCGTGTCACGATCCAGGCACTGGCCCCCGGCTGCCTTGTATTCCTCCACTCGGACTGACCTGCTCACAGACCTCAATGACTTACGAGGCACTGAGAACTTGGGATCAGTGGTTGGTCTCGGTGGTCACGGACCAGACCTGATAAAGCTCGGCCACGGCCAAGTCGCACACGTGCCTCCTGCTGCCAGGGGCCCAAGCGGGACGTTCTCGGAGGTGCAGGCTAGTGCCGAAGGAGGCCTGGATGAAGGAGGAACGCGGCCTTGTGATGAAGGGAGCGTGCCGGAGAACACCAGGGTACCTGAGCACGTGCTCTGGGACTTTAATAACTTTCTAGGGGAGAGAGATGCTGTCCCGGTTCATTTTTGTCACCACTGTGGATTTCCTATCCGAATTTATGGACGCCTGGCCCCCTGCCACCACGTCTTCTGCTGTGACTGTGCCTTGCTGCACGGGCAAAAGGGAGAAAGGAGATGTCCCAGCTGCAAGGAACCTGTGCAGCAAGTGAATCTTTATTCACCGGATGCTCTCTAGGTGTAGCAGCATCTAAGAAACCCCACCTGCCCCCAGCCTCCCGTCTCAGGAGGGGGTTCCTCTCCAAGCACCGGTGCAATGTGACCCATTCCGCCCCTGGATGTGGGGGCTAACTTGGAAATGCTCCTCCTGTGCCATTCCGACCAAGACTTGAGAATCGAAGCCATAATAGCCTTGTTCCTCGTCTCTTTCATAACCAAGGAGAGAGGCCGGTGCTGAAGGAGGTCTGCCCCAGCGTGAGAAACGCCGACGCTGGCTCCTCCACCGTCGGTCTAGGGCCCCGCCCGCGAACGGAGGAAGAGCTGGGCTGTTGCCCTAACACTGGGGCACCCTGAGCTGTCGAGGGTGTAGGAAGGACGTGCGATGGCACGGCATGAAGATGGTGAAGTTGGACTGCGGCGATCAGCCAGCCTGCCGTCTCGTTGGCCTCCGAATCTCTCCTTTTCCATTTAACAGGCCTTGCAGTGGTTACAAGGAACACTTCTTTGTTTTCCCTCTCCCCACAGAGGCTTTGACTTTAGGATCTTGTTTTCAGGTCTAATACAAGCAGACACTACAGACGTTTCCCTGCCCTGCCGTTAAATAGTGAACTGCTTAAAGACAACTGTTTTTTAACATTTGAAGGCAGCATTCTTACATCCATGTCCCCGCTGCCCGGAGGGATACTGTTGGGTTCAAAACACATTGGTTTTAGATTATTAAAACTGGGAGAATGGTTTCTTCACTCTGGTGTTTCGTTTACTCTGAGGAAGGCCTGGTTCTCCTCCCTCTCTAGTCTCACTTTCTTCTGTGGTGCCAGGGAGCTGCTGTCAGCCTTTTCTGACTGTTTAAAGCCCGTTGACGGAAGCTTTTTTTCTCTTGCTCTTGAATTTTGAAATGCGCGTTAACACCTTGCTTTTAAGGCAGATGTTTGCAGAAACGGTCACTCCCTCCTGCTCTCGCTGTCTCCTCCCTTTCTGCCCTGATAACGTAACTGTGTTCTTCCACTTGTGGGAAAACTAGTGGCTGGTTTGGGGTGTTTTTCTGTTTAATCGGTGCAAACGGATTGAAAATCTCCGCTGTTGTTTTCTCAGAGTGTGAGGGCTGGTGTCTTCCAGGTGCCTCCCACCTTCCCGATGTTGTCCGTCGGGCTGCAGAGGTGTTTGGGGGCCCCTCGCAGCCCTTTCATCAGCGATGTTGTTACATTCCCTTGTACAATTTTATCTCGTTACTTGGTACGGACAAAAGAGTCCTCTGTACTTCTTGTTCCTCCCACTGCTCAGTACTCTGGCACTGACGAGCCTCTGTAAACTCTTGTTTCTGCTATTGCAGGGGTTTCTTCATCTACTGGTTTGTCCAGCTTCCTGAAATGAAGGCCTTGGACATCCTCGTTACACTCCCTCTCACCCTCATGCCTCACTTCCAAATAAATAGCAGTATGTCAGAAGTCACTTTTAAATGTAGCTGAGCTCTGGCATTTGGTCGGGGTTGTTGCGGGATTGCTGTAGCACAAATAGTCAGAAACGGGCTGATTTTCACGCTCGTTAGGAAAAAATCCGCTCGGTTTCTCTTGGATGGGGCACTGTTGCTGACTTCCACGGCGGAGTGTTGTTTTGACTGCCCCTGTCTGTCTAAATCCTGCCAGTTGTGTGAGCGTGTGCGTCTTGCAAATCGCCTCCCTTCTTCCCTCGTGCAGATGCTCCGACAGTCAGCTGGCCCAGTCGAGAAAGCAAGTGGCCAAGAAAAGCACTTCCTTCCGTCCTGGCTCCGTGGGCTCTGGGCAGTCGTCGCCTTCTTCGCCCGTCCTAAGTGATACGCCTCCGGCGGGAAGGACCGGTGCGTCCCAGCAGCTTCGGTAAGCAAAGCTTGTTCGCGCTTACTACAAACGCAGCAATATCCCTGCGTCCCTGTGAGAGTTGGGGATGCTGGTACAGGTTCGGGGCTTGTTTGGTTTCGTGCAGGTTTATTTTGTTACGGGCTGACGCCATTATTTGCCGGCTTGTCCGGTCCTGAGCATTTGTCTTCCTCTTACCTTGTTCTCCCTCCCAGGCAACTGTTGGTTACGTTTTGTTGTTGGCTTGAGCTTGGAGGGTCCCTTATCAGTTCTGACCAGAACTTACCCAGCCTCTGACCCTGCTTGTTCTTAGAGGACTCGTTTCGACAAGCTTTCTGGGGCCAGGGGGGAGCTGCTATTAATATAAATCTGCAGGTGGCTTTTCCACGGTGGTGGCTTTGTGGCAATCAATCCACTGCACAGAAGCCGTTGATCCCAGTTCTGAGACCACAGCCAGCTTGTGCTTGTTTCTGCTTCCCTAGTTCTGATTTGGGTTTTGGGTTTTTTTGTGTGTGTTCTCTGCTGCTGGTAACACTCCCTTTGGGGCCTGCCCAGCCTTGCTCCCGGGGGACGCTGGGGCTTGTGTCTAATCGGACTAAGCGGCAAAGCCAACGGGGTGTCCCAGCGCGTAACTAGCAGCTGCTTTGATAGGAATTAAGTGCCTAAAATCCCTTTGCAGTTTGAGGAGAAAGCACCGCTCTTCCTTAAGCCGCGGTTGCCCAGTGTATCCCTTTTCCCCTAACAGGCTCTCCAGCGGCCAGGCAGGCAGTGGCACAGCACAGGCCTTCCATGGCATGATGGACCGTGTGCCCAACGAGCCCTCTTACCGGGCCCCGCTGGAGAAACTCTTCTACCTGCCGCACGTCTGCAGCTACACCTGCCTGTCCCGCGTCCGTCCCATCTGCAGCGACCAGTACCGCAGCAAGAACCCCCTGCTCATCCCGCTGCTCTACGACTTCCGACGGATGACAGCCCGCCGACGGGTCAACCGCAAGATGGGCTTCCACGTCCTCTACAAGACGCCGTGTGGGCTGTGCCTGCGAACCATGCAGGAGATCGAACGCTACCTTTTTGAGACAGACTGCGACTTCCTTTTCCTGGAGATGTTCTGCCTGGACCCGTATGTGCTGGTAGATCGCAAGTTCCAGCCCTACAAGCCCTACTACTACATCGCAGACATTACCAAGGGCAGGGAGGACGTGCCGCTGTCCTGTGTCAACGAGATCGATAACACCCCGCCTCCGCAGGTGGCCTACAGCAAAGAACGCATCCCCGGCAAAGGGGTTTACATCAACACCAGCTGGGAGTTCCTCGTGGGCTGCGACTGCAAAGACGGCTGCAGAGACAAGTAGGTGACTCCTCGTGCGTCGCTGGGCCTGGAGGGTGGGGGACGGCACCTGCCTGCCCTGATAACAGCCCAAGGTGGAACCTGCTCTGGACTTTAAGCCCACGCGGCTCTGGTCGGTTGCAGGTTTGACTCCCAAGTCAAGCCCCGTGTGCCCACCTCTGCACGTACGCGTGCAGGAGGATGCGATTTCTTTTCCTTTCCGCAAAACCGGTGTGTAAAACTAACTTCTGGGGCGTGGGTGGGTTTTTCTGTGCGTCTCTCTAGATCGAAATGTGCCTGTCACCAGCTGACAGTCCAAGCCACTGGCTGCACCCCGGGTGGGCAGATCAACCCCAATTCAGGATACCAGCACAAAAGGCTGGAAGAATGCCTCCCGACAGGGTGAGTAGAGCTGCGTCTTCTCCTGCCCTCACAAATACCAGCCCCAGAAACAAGGCCTCCGATGCTATCAGAGGGGCAGTATTTCCCGGAGCTAAGTGCACCTGCTGAAAACCTGCCTCTGTTCTCGATTCGTCTGCTAATGTGTGGCCCGGGATCTCTGGGCGTTACCGTAGTACCTGGCAACTAGACTCTCCCTGCTCTGCTGAGCTTTAAGCCGCTGCCGCAAGTCCCTTTGCATCATTATTGGTACAACACCAAGTCTTGGGATATTGCTTTATCAGGGAAGGTGTCTCTGTTCTCCTTTCTTCCAGAGTTTACGAGTGTAACAAGAGGTGCAAGTGCAACATTAACATGTGCACCAATCGCTTGGTCCAGCACGGGCTCCAAGTCCGACTGCAGTTATTCAAGACGCAGAACAAAGGCTGGGGCATTCGCTGCCTTGATGATATTGCTAAAGGCTCTTTCGTCTGCATCTACGCAGGTAGGATCTCACCCTGCTGAACAAGCAGGTAAAGCCTCTTAGTTTTGAAACAGGTGCTGTGAATGAAAAGCCTTTGTTGAGCCAGCGCTCTTCCCAGCGGTCACATGTATTCAGACATGAGCCTGCTTTGTTTTGGTTAAGGAGGAGGGGAATAAGTATTTGAAAAGATCTGGTTGCGTCAGGCTTGTGTCAGGCCCGAGATCTAGGCTTTGTTTATCGCAAAATGCAAAAGCCAGCAGAACGGCTGCGAAGCTCTTCCTGTGCTTGTTAAGGGCGCAGGAAAGCGAAAACGTAGGTGATGAACCTGCAGCGCTTCGATTTCCTGATCGATGCCCCTCCCTTGCCCAACTCCGAAACAAGATGCTGCAGAAACCAGCGTGGCCGCGGCGCCGGTGTCAAGAGAAGTGCTCGGGTCCCCAGAGCCGTTTCTGCGCGCGGAGGGTGAATCAACACATACCTGCTTCCTGTTTACATGGAACCAGTCGCCGGGACAGCGGCACAAACCAGTAAAATGCAGAAGTTGCGCAGCACGGTTGCGTGAACTCTGAAACGAAACTAACCACGGGCATTGCCTGAGCTCTGGTTTCTTGCCCTTAATATTGCCTCTGTGCTACGCCCTCACCTCCAGCCCTCCAGAGCAAGAGACAGTCACCCTGTTGGAACTGCTGTTCGGAGGTTTCCATGTTGGAAGCCTGGATGTTAGCAAGGGCCCACGTTAGATCAGCCGTGTGCTTCGGATTTTCGTTACCTCGAGTATCGGGGTCATATGTTGTCCTTTCCCAGCCTGGCTTTGGAATAAGGTGGTGTCAGTCCTGTTTGCTCCTCAGTCAGCCTTTGGGAGGGCAGGATAAAATTTATGGGGTAGGAATATCATCCCTGGAAAACTCATGCTTAGTTTTCTATTTCCCACCCCCAGGGAAAATCCTCACGGATGACTTTGCCGACAAAGAGGGGTTAGAGATGGGTGACGAATATTTTGCAAACCTGGATCACATTGAGAGCGTGGAGAACTTCAAGGAGGGCTACGAGAGCGACGCAAAATGCTCTTCTGACAGCAGCGGGGTGGACCTCAAGGACGAAGAGGAGGAAAACACAGGCACTGAGGAGCAGGAGGAGTCCAACGAGGACAGCTCTGATGACAACTTCTGCAAGGACGAGGACTTCAGCACCAGCTCGGTATGGCGCAGCTATGCCACGCGACGGCAGACCCGGGGCCAGAAGGAGAACGGGCTGTCGGAGACAGCCTCCAAGGACTCGGGGCTCACCCGGCAAATCAGCCACGATGAGATGGCGGTGGCTGCCTCCTGTAAGCTGCCGGTGTCGGAGGAGACCTCCAAGAACAAAGTGGCCTCGTGGCTGAGCTCCAACAGCATGTCTGACGGCTTCCAGGACAACGACAGCGCCTCCTCCTTCAAGATGAGCGAAGGCGGCGAAGCCAAGGCCAGCAAAACGGAGCTCCCTGGTGAGCGAGAGAAAGCCTCCGCTTCCGCCCTGGGCGACGTGGACGGAGAGTCGAAGGCATCGAAGAAAGACGTAAGGGAGGGCTGAGGGACCGGGAGATGAGTTTTGCCCCCTGCCTTGGGAGCATGGGTGAGGAAACTGAGAGGCAGAGACGTGCCTCAGCTGTGCTCTTGCTCGAATGGCTTCCCTACCCCTGCAACGCGACTAGGTGGGCTGCGGTGCCGCTTGGTGTCCGTCCCCTTGCCCCGCTTACTTGGCCCACTGTGGTGGGGTAGGGAGGCGCCTTTCTCCTTCCTGGGGGAAGCCGTGGCACAAGAGGCTACGAAGTCGTCGCTCAGCGTGAGACGACCTGAACGTCCCTCCTGCCCTGGGCGCTACCCGCTTGTGCGGCTCTGAGGGAGGGAGCCACCTCCTGCACGGGTACCTGAGGTGGTGTGGAGAGCGTTCAGCCAGGGCTGGGGACGACAGGGAGACGGAGGTGGTCTCTGTCCACCCCCCCTGCTCTGGAGAGGGGCCTCGGAGACCCGCTGTCTGGGCTGTGGAGGGTGGGAGACCTGTGGTCGTAACTTGGCCCTTCTGGAGCACCCCCTGGACCGGGTGTCACACCGAGCGGTGGGGACAGCCGGCTTCTCACACCCGGGCTGGTGTTCGGGGAGCGTTTCCGCGGAAGGGCTGAGGAGTGCTCCGAAAAGGAGAGGTTTTAATCTTCTGTACTTCTCTCTGCAGGAACCCGAAGATCCAACCAAAATTCCTGGGTAAGGCTCCTTAAATTGTATTTTCCTGCTTTTTATTTCCAAATATCGCTCTGAATGAATTGCTGCAACTCTAGGGCTGCCCCTTAACGCTATTAGTGCCACTGCCAGAGTGAGCTGAGAGGCTGGGAGGGTTTGGGCTGTGCCCCAACGTGCACTGGCAAATTAATCGCTTGGAGATGGCAGTCTTGTCCAGCTCTCAGCTTTCCTCAGCTGCTCCGTCTCTGCCTGGCCCGCGGACAATCTCCCTGGAGGTGCAAGTGTGACCCGCTCCTGTCCTCACCCCACAGGCTGAGCGATTTGGGGAGGATGTATGGCTACAACCCGAGCCCTCCCAAGCTGGAAGGGATCCGGAGGCCGACGAGCAAGACCGCCCTGCTGCAGAGCAGACGGCATTCTCTCGCCCCGCAGCCCACCACAGACGTAAGCGGCGATCCTTCGGGCTTCAGACATGGGCTGGAAGGGGCGGACCTGGCTCTGCCTCACAGCTCCAAACTGGTTTGGTGAAGGCCTTGGGCCTTACTTTGGGTCGTTTCTGCGCCACTTTCACTCCCAGTTGAGCACCAGAGCAGGGCTTGTGGTTCGTAGTTGTGGTTTCCTGGAGGGGGGTTGATTTTCTTCAGACAGTGGGGATCTTCCGCGGGTCTGAAAGCCCAAAAGAAGAAGAAAAAAAAAAAAAAAAGAAGAGGACAGCGTGGTGTTTGGGCCATGTGTTGTAATGGGATGTAGCACTTGGTTCGCATACGCAGCACACCAGGGACGCATTGCTCGGCAGAGCCGGGTCTAGGAAGCCATCCTGGGGGGACGGTCTTTGGTTTTTGGGGTCTTCTCCCTTCCTTGCAAAAAACCCGGAGCGCCTAATGGTGCAGGCTCGTGAGTCCCTGGCAGTCTGGGTGCTGCAGGACTCGCCAGCCCCCTCAGACGCCGCTGCTGTTTCAAACATTGGCCTGTGAGATGGGGTTTCTGTCCCGTGGCGGCTCCGATCGCGGTGTCCGCCTGTGTGATCCACTTAAAAAGGGTTTATTAGAGCACAGGGGTCCCTCTGCTAAAAGAGAGCAAAATACTACGGGGGGGGAAAAAAGGGAGCCCTGAACGTCGCTTGGAAAGCGATGGGGCGATGCTCTCCCCTGACCCGAGCTGCACTCAGGAGCTGTTAACGCCTCTCTGCAGGACGTGCTGACCCTGTCGAGCAGCACGGACAGCGAGGGGGAGAACGGGCAGGCGGTGGCGGGGCAGGCCCAGGGCACCACCAACGACAGCGACGACATCCAGACCATTTCCTCGGGCTCTGAGGAGGAAGAAGGGGACGACAAGAAAAACCCCTCGTCCGGGTCAGGTGAGGACAGCTGCCGGGGGAGGAACAAGGGCTGAGTGCGGAAAGTACAGAGGTACAGCAAGAAGTTTTGGCCAGAAACCACCAGGAAGGGCCGATGAGGACATAGCAGCTGCGAGCATGGTGCGTCCTGCTCCAGACACCTCTGAGCTGTGTCCAGCGACCGAGGTCTGAAGCTTCCCCGTGCGTTGATTCGAGTCATAACTGCAAAACCCAGTGCTCAAGTACTGGATATTTGTGGATATCTCAGAAAAAGCAACTGTGGGACTTACTGTGGTGGATCTCCAGGCTCCGCTGGGTCGAGCAGGGAGCTGGGAGATTCCCAGGAGCCATCCCAGGGTGGGATTTTAGATCCGAGCTGCATCCCTAAGGGGTTTATTACCCCTGTGTGAAAGAGGAAAGCGTCTTGGGCCAGCAGCACTACTGGGGTTCCTCTTCTGGAAGACGGAGAGGGAACGCGGCGGTGTTTGCTCTTCTCTTGCGGCAGGTCCTGTTAAGAGGCAGGTGGCGGTGAAATCCACCCGAGGCTTTGCCCTGAAATCAACTCACGGGATCGCCATCAAGTCAACCAACATGGCGGCGGCCGACAAGGGCGAGAGCGCGCCCGTCCGCAGAACCACCCGCCAGTTCTACGACGGAGAGGAGTCCTGTTATATCATCGACGCCAAGCTGGAAGGGAACCTGGGCCGGTACCTCAATGTGAGTCGCTGCCCTCGGCAGGGGACGAAAGGGGAATGTCCCTTGGCAGCCGAGAAGGGAAAGGGACGTATTTGGGGTGACCTGTCCTTTCAGTGGACCTGCGTCTCCCCAAGACTAGATAAATACAGTAAAAAAAAAAAAGTGGGAAAAGAGCAGGACTAGGAGGATGATCCAGCCCCCCCCCCCCCCCCCCCCCCGAGTGAAACAGGGCAGCTGCTCCGGCCCCCTGACGCGTGGTGAGCAGGATGGCTAAGTCAGTCCTTCCAGCGACCGTTACCTTTGCGAGGGTGGATCTTATGACTCACCCCTGGTTGTGCAGGCAGGGGAGGGAACGTGTCCTGTTTCGGCAGCCTTACGCTGGATGCAGCGGACAAATCGGGAATGCTGCTTGTTTATAAAGGCTCGTGTTTACTGCTGGCTGCTTTGTATTCCCTCCCGACGCAGGAACTTGCTCACTCTGTTTGTCTCCGCTCCCCGTACAGCATAGCTGCAGTCCTAACCTCTTCGTGCAGAACGTCTTTGTGGACACGCACGACCTCCGCTTCCCCTGGGTCGCCTTCTTCGCGAGCAAGTGAGTCACGGCGCGCTTGGGGAAGGGCTGCCGGTTCACGGGACGTGGTTGGACCCAGCTCCTTGGCTGCCGGGGCTGCGCGACCAGGCCGGGCTGGGTGTTTCCTACTCCTGGTTACTGCTGTCCCCGGTTTCGCACCAGCCTGAGCGGGGAGAAGCTTGGGGATGAGTTGGGTGAGGAACTCTCTTCTGTGCTGGAGATTCTGGTGCGATTTGCATCAGTTTTTGACCTTTCCGAAGGGGAGAGTTAAGCACGGGGCCGCCGGCTGCCCAGCTTGAGTCACAGACCTTGCAGGCGGCGCTGGGCGGTGGTGAATCGCTGCCACGTGCCTCTTGGGCACCGCGAGTGCGGCGTCTCCTCTGCGAAGCCCCACGGGAGTGATTCATTGGGGAATTTTGTCCCTTTGCTCGCTGTGGAGCCAAAGGCAGCTGCGTGGGCTGCTTCACCCTCACCCCAGGGGAAGCTGGGCTGCACCGCCCTGTCCGGAGAGGTCATACGTAAGCGTTGCTCTCTGCTAGCAGGAGGTCCAGCTTATCCTCCTTTTTGGAATGGCCTCTTCTCCCAGCCCGTGCTGCTTTTCTTTTACTCCCCAGGAGGATACGAGCCGGCACAGAGCTGACATGGGATTACAACTACGAGGTGGGCAGCGTGGAAGGCAAAGAGCTGCTGTGCTGCTGCGGGGCTATCGAGTGCCGAGGGCGGCTGCTGTGAGCCCACCCGTGCTCCCACCGGATCCCTCTTAACCACAGGCCTGGTGCTGACTTTCCCTTTGTGAGGGTAAAGTTTCTTCTCAAGAGGTGGCTGTTTAGTAGTAACCGTTACGAAGCCGAGCACCGTGGCTTCGAGTTCTCCCGTTCACTTGAAAATTACAGCGGCAGATGGACACGGACCAGAAACGTAACCTGGCACCCGTGTGACGGCTGCGGGGGGGGGGCGATGCCCGAACCTGTTGCCGTGAGCTTTGCTTCTACCACGTCCCAGGGGCTACAGTCGCCCCGTTGAGAGGATGGTCCCTCCCTCGGCGCCGCAGGAAAGGCCCTTAGCCACGCCGTTACCTGCCTGAGCGCTTGACAAGCGGCTGTTCCTGCTCTCTTCCAGCTCTCCACCAAATTTAAGACAGAAATTCCTGGGCAGCTACAGCTCACGCTGGTGGTGCTGCCGCTTTTCCAGCGGGAAACACTTCACCGAGACTCCAGGGAAGTGCTTGACGGTTGGGACTGAGCCGTCGATGTCCCTGCAGCCTTGGGACGGGACTGGGAGGGAGCGAGGATGGTGGAGATAAGCCTGGTAAGAGTGGACCAATCTGGATTTATAGCGGTGACGTGAATTTAAGTGGGGGGGGGGGGAAGCATCTGTCTTCAACTGTGATATGTTGTAAAGAATCTTTTCATTGTTAAAAAGCAATAAAGTATGTTTTTCTATTAAAAAAAAAATTGCCCTGAACTTTAGACACAGGAAAAAAAAACCCACCAAACCCCAAACCCTGAAAGAGCAGGATTTAAACCGCTTCCTTCATCCTTGTTTCCACGGGGCTCGCCAGGGGCGGACTGGTCCGGACAGGCCGAGATGTTGCACGGGGAAGGCAACAAGCTCCCACAGGCATTTTCACCTTTCCTTCCTTCTAGCAGAACAAACACTCGTTAAACCCCCACTTGGTAAAGCTAAAGGGAAGCTGTTTGAACTGCTCTTGCCAGGCAGCAGATTTGATGCCGGTTGCCTTCCCCTTCCCCCCCCCCCCCGGATCTGACCGTAGGCTCAAAATACGGAGTTTGGCTTAAAATACTGCACTGAAGTTGCGGCTGAGCTGGCCTTGAACTTGACTCAAGCAACCCGAACTTGATTTGGGCACCTGCGGCCGGGCGCGGGGAAGGGCAGAGCTGGTGCAGGCAGCCGGGGAGGGCGGAGCAGCCGCCTGCCAGCCCGGTCCGGCTGCTGGACGCGGCAGGAGCCCAACGGCGGCTCCACCAGTAAAACTTCCAGCCCCTGGCAGCGGCGCAGAATTTCAAGTGCCGGGTTTTGGCTTCTTCGTGTGGGCAGGGCTTGTGCCTGCACATCCAAAGGGTTCGGTAAAACCACCGCGAACCCGGGCTAAAAGAGGCAGATTTTTGACAAATTGGAATCAAGTCTCGCCTCGCCCACCGGCTGAAGAGCAAAACCCCGGTCTGGGGGAGAGCTGGAGCAGCAAAAAGCGGGTTCCAGCCCCCCCCACCCCAAACTGACACCAGCGCCCAGCCCACGCAACGCTGCGCTCGCACGAGGGAGGCAGGTTTTTTTCCATGCTAAAAAACCTTTTTTTTTTAAAAAAAAAAAACCCAAACCACAGAACACAAAAACCTTTCTAGGGCCTCCGCGCGCTCGTTCCCATCCTCAGCGTCCACCTGAATAGCAGCTTTGTCATCCCAGCAGGGCGGCCGCTCCTCTGGCAGCGGGGCCAGGGCTCCTCGGGCTGGTTTTGAAGACGCGGAGAGCTTTCGGGGTGGGGTGGGGAGAAATAGAAAATATCAACATCCTCAAAACCTGCCCGCTTTTAGCGCTGCCTAAATGAAAGCCGAAGGGGGGGGCTGTGCCGAAGCGCTCACCCCCCCCCCCAAACCCCCACCGCGGCCAGGGCTGCTGTGCCAGCCACAGAAGATGCCCAAACCCTTTAGGTTTTTTTTTTTTATACCGAAGTTTATTAGTTTTTAACTTTTAATATATTTAACCTTTTATTTTTTTAAAAAACAAAAAACAACAAAACACGTTTTGGTCTGACGTTGGTTAATGGTCCTTTTCCCCCACCCCTCTGCGCTGGGAGGTCTCGCCGCATCCCGGGTGGATGCGGGAGACAGAGCCAAGCCAGAGCCAAGCCCGGCTCCTTCTGTCTTCCAAATAAATAGAAACCAAAAAAAAACACCCCCCCCCCCAAAAAAAAAAAAAATCAGTTGCAAATTTGTCCTGTTACAGCTGGGGAAGGGACCGGGAGAGGCCACGGGGAGGGAGAGACTCGAAACCCATTTACAGAAGAGAAATGAGGGGATTAAACTCCTCCGTGAGACGCTAGTAGTGACTAAACCCCGCAGCTTCCTTCCCCCGAGTACTTCCATAGTGTCATCTCATCATTCAGCCACTAAAACACCCAGGACTCCCTCTGCTCCTCCCTCCCAGCCCTCCGAGGGCGAGGGCGGCGGAGCAGGGACCGCGACGGCTCTTCCACCGGCGGCAAAGCCGGGCACGGCTCGGGGAAGGGGCTTTTTCCCAGCGTTTGAAGAGGCAGCCGCAGGACGCGCTCCCCTCCGGCGAGGGGCTGGTCGGGAAAAGGGGGAATAACGCAGGGCTGGAGCGCGGCGAGGGGCTGGAGCCGAGCTCCCTGGCCACAGCCGATCCGAGGGGGCTGCGGGGAGGGGAAGGAGCCGTCCCGGAGGGATGCCGGCGGGAGCCGTCCTCGCTCTGCCTGTCCCGGGGCACCGCGGTGGATTAAGGCAGCAGGTGAAAGGCAAGAAAGGGCACCAACAGTGAGCGTGAGGTGGAGAAGCAGCGACCGCTGCCGCCCCCAGAGCCGCGGCCCCTCTCCGGAGGAAGCGACGGAGGGGGCCGAGAGGGGCTCTCCGGGGTCCCGGTTCGCTCTGCCGGACCGGGGAGGGGAGAGGATGGAGGGGACGGGGACCTTGGCGCTACGCGAGGGTGGCATCGGTGGGATTTGACATCTCACGGGTTTGGCCTCCGGCGGGGCCCCCGGCCGCCCCCGCCAGCGCAGAGACGGGGCGAGGGCGCTCAGTCGGTTTTGCGGTGGTTGTTGTTGAGGATGGGGTGGCCGTTGGAGAGGGGCCCGTTCTTCGCTGCCGCCGCCTCCTCCTCCTCCTCCGAGTTGTCTGTCTCTTCACGGTCGCTCCTCTCGTCCTCCACCACCTGTGCAGGGAGAGGGAAGGGGGGCTTGCTTGCTCAGCGGCACCATTTTCCTGCCGTGCCTCAGTTTCCCCCATCGCAACCACCGCGGTCTCCTCTCCACCCCAATCCCTCCCCACCAAGGGCTCTCCAGGACTCGGGAAGCCGAGTGCAGTCCGGCTTCGTGGTTTGGGGTCTCCCCTGCAAACCCCCCACCTCCACCTCGTTCCCCGGGGGCAGACCCGCGCGCCCCTCCATCCACCCCAAGCCACATGGGCCGGGTCCGGTCCGGATACAGCCCCTTCGCCCCGCAGCAGCGTCTCCCTGCGGGGCTGGGAGCCCCGAGCCGACCCCAGGCCCCCTCTTGCCTTTCCAGTTATGAACTTCTGGGCCATGCGGATGATGAGGTAGGCCCAGAAGATGTGCAGCGACTGCAGCACCACCATCATGAAGTTGAAGAAGTAGTAGCCGAAGAAGGCAGGGTAGAGATCCAGCGGATAAACCAGCGTGCAGTGCATGATCCTGCCGGGAGAAGCAGCTCTCTTACAGGCAGGGACTGGCATCCCACCCCCAGCGGGTCTCCCTGCCCCGTGCCTCAGTTTCCCCACTCATTCAACCAGCAACCGGCGCTCACCAAAAGGGCAGGATGACCAGGCGGGTGACGATGAAGACGGCGGCGAAGACGATGAAGATGTTGTTGCAGGTGTTTCTCCAGCCGGCGTAGTTGAACATCTTGGCGGACTGCAGGGGCAGAGGGGGGGGTGAGTTGGGGAGGGGACACGGGCCGTGGCCGTGGCCAAGTCCGTGGCGGCGCGGAGGGGGACGTACCTCCAGCAGGTAGTCCGACGAGTCGTGCAGGGCCATGATGAGCGTCCCTGCACGGATGTAGTTGGCGAACCAGGAGAAGCTGATGAGGATGATGGTGGCGACGTGGTGGATGATTTGCTCTTTGAAGTCCTGCGCCCAGGAAAGGGGGAGCCGGGGGTTACGGCAGCCTGGCTCCAACCCCCAGCGCCCCACCACCCCTCTCATCTCCAAGATCCCCTCCGTGGCCCCGGATCCTCCCAGCCTGCTGGTCCCTAACGCCCACCATGAGGGCGAAGAAAACCCTGCCAAGACGTCCCCGTGTCGGCCACCCCTGTCCCCAGAGAGCCCCGCCGTCGCAGCCCACCTTGCGCTTGACGTCGGAGGCGATGCTGAAGAGCAGGGACCAGTAGAAGGAGAGCTCGATCGTGTAGTACCAGTACTGGGAAGGCAGCATGCTCTGAAAGCCAAGAGACAGGTTGGGGGGGGGGATCCTCTACGTGCACCCTCCAAGGGGGTTTGATCCCCTTCCGTGGGCACCAGCCAGACCCATGGGTGTCCTGGGGACCCTTCTGCGCCCCATGGCGTGCAAACCCCTTCTCCGTGCATCAGCCAAACCCACACGGGTGCCAGAGACGCCCTCCCACACCCCCGGGGGCTCCGGTTCCCATCTCTCGTCGCCCAGGCAGCTCCTGGGGGCAGGGCGGGCCGCAGGATGGCGATGGGACGGGGTCGGGTGCTCACCTGGATGGGGTATCCCTTCCACACCTCCCGGAGGTCGTAGAACCAGGGTTTCTGCGGGATGTGGGGAGGAGAGAGAGACGGAGAGGTGTTAGAGGGGGCAGGGGGGGGGCCAACCGGGCCGGGCACGCGCGGCGGGGGCCAATACTTACATCCACTATGACAGCCATGCCAGCAATGAAAGCAATAAGGTAAAACGTGAATCGCCAACTGGAAAAAGGAAGCAGATGGTCCTCAGACGGGCACCGGGGCGAGGGAGGGAGACAGACGGACCCACCGGCCCCATATTCCGCCCTCCCAGGGCGGCTCCCGGCCAAGCGGGTGCCCCCACAGCCCCATCCACCGCAGGGACGTGGCCCACAGGGTGACGGTGATGCCGGGTGCGGGGTCTCACCTGGCCTCCCTGAACTTCTTGAGCAGGCTGGGCCGGTCTTGGTTGCGGCGGCGGCGAAACCAGCGCTCCACCTGCCGCACCGTGCAGCCGCTCTTCTTCGAGAGCATCTCCACGTCGGCCTGGGGGACGACAGGGACATCACCGCCACGCCGCAGGGCCCCGGCTCTGCCGCTTGCCCTCCCCCAGCCACGTCGAGCCCCTTTTGGGGACCCCTCTTCCCCTCACCTGCTTGGGGTGTTTGGTGGTGGCAGCGTAAAACTTCTCCAGCACGGCATTGGGGGTGGCTTTTAACCTGATCTTCTCCTTGACGTTGAGTAGCCCGGCCAGGGGGGTGGCCACGTACCTGGGGAAGGAGTAGGGGGACATAAAACGTCCCCATTTCTGCATCACCCGGCTGACGTGGCCCCATCAAAGCCACCCAGGGACCCACAGCCACTCGGTGCCTCAGTTTCCCCATCCCGCTACTGCTTCTCCAAGGTGGGTTTTACCACAGGGGAATCCCCCAGGTCCCTCTGTCACCCCCGGGTTGGGGGAACGGCCCCCCACGAAGTGGCAGGGCCGTATCCACCCCGCCGAAGGGTGCCTCCCCCTTCTCCCGCCGTCCCAACAAAGCCCCGTCTGTTCCCGGCCTCGGCTCGCCATTGTTTGCCCAACAAATCACTCCTCAAACGCCAGGGCCTGCGGCCGACCGTGCCGCGATAAGGGCGGCGGAGGATGCACAAAGCCAGGTTTGTGCGGGGCCGCCGGGGGCAGGTCCCCGGCCCTAAATGTGGGCTGGGGGGGGGGGGGGGCTAACTGCACCCCAGTAGGCAGGACCCCTGGGGTGCTACAGCCACCCCCAGCCGGGCTGAGGTCAGGGTGACACGTCCGGGGGTTCATCACAGCGTCTCCCCAGCCCCACGCGCAGCCCCCGGGGCGCAGCCAGAGCTGGGATCAGGGTGTCCCCCCCACCCCAGGGAAGGGACTCACGTCTCAAAGAGGTGCCGGACGATGAGGAAGAGGAAGGCCAAGGGCAGGGTGATGTAGAGATCGGAGGCTTTGGCGTAGACTCGCCCATCCCGGTCCTCCAGGTCGGCCCAGGTGACGTTCGCCGGGAGCCAGAGCCGTTCCCACCAAAAATAGCTGTACAAGGTCTGAAACATGCTGGGGAGGGGGGCGGGGGGGAGGAGAAGGGAGGGGGAGGTGAGGGGGGCACCTCGCACCCCCGAGGAGCGGGGAGGCCCTGCACGGAGGCGGCTGCTCGCACCCCGGACCCTCCTCGCAGCCGGTCACATCTCCCTCCGGCCGGTCACATCTCCCTCCGGCCGGTGCCACCGGCGCGGTCTGCAATGCCCCGGCTGGACCCGGCGCCCCAAGCCCCACCTCGGCTCCCGGCGAGCCCCCGGCCAAGCCACACGCGGGGGAGGGTCCGCGGGCCGGTGGAATCCCCCTCCGGCCCCACGGAGCGGCCGGGCGCTCGGCTCCGGCAGAGGGACTTCGCTCCCTGCGGCGGAGAGGTCAGCGGGTGATGATTAACCGAGGCCGGCTCTCGCTTCTGACCGGCGGGACGGATCCTTGGCACCAGCCGGAGGGAGGAACCGGGCCCCCGGTCTCCGGGACTTCCCTGCCCTGGTTCCCCGACGGCATCGCGTGGCGTGGCATCAGCCGGGGACGGGCACAACCCCGGGATGGCGGCGGGATGAAGAGGAGGGTGGGAGCCCCCCCTGCACCATTCCTCTCCCGAGCGCTGTGTCCGCATCCCAGGGTTGATCCCGGGCACACAGTCCGACGCCGGAGGGGGGGGGGAAACCGAGGCACGGAGCCCACCGCCGCCCCTCGGCCAGGCAGCCGCACGGCGCAGGATTAGGGATTTGCTGGCGGCACAATGAGCACCTTTGTGCCTTAAAAAGGCGCTGTGCGTCTCCCGCCGGGCACGGGGAGGGAGAGGAAGCCCAGCGCTGTCACCGTCACCGCCGCGGCGCGGGGAAGCCGACCCCGGCCGTGGGGTCAGCGCATCCCGGCTCTTCTTTCCCCTCCACGCTGGCACCTCCCGGGCCTCGGACACGAGCCGGTTTCTCCCCCCCACCCCGGGGAGCCAAGCCCGGGCTCTGTGGGGAGCTGGGATGGGGGTCGGAGGGGGGGGGGGGGGTGTCCTGTCCCCCGGGAGGCAAAATCCCCACCGCGGAGCAGGGATTTAGGCGAGGGACGAGCCGGCTTCGCTCCGGGCCGGGGGAAGAGGAACCTCCCGGGGCCGGTTTCGCAAGCCAAGGCGGGAGCGCGCCCCGATTCCCACTTAACCGGGAGAGGGGCCGGCGGTGCCGCAGACGGGACGCGGGCAGGTAACGGGCAGGGCAGGCAGGGCAGGCAGCCAGCGCGTGGGAAGACGCAGGGTGAGGCCCGGGTCAGGGCCGGCGGCATCTTCTCCCCCGGGGAAACGGGGACGCCGGGGCCCAGCTGATGTCCCGGGGATGGAGACGAGGCCGAACCGGGAACCGGGCGGGGGCCGGCACCGTCAGCCGAGACACCCCCCTGCCCCCCCCCCCCCCCCCCCCCGAGGTGATTTTAGGAGCGATCCTGCTGGAACGTGAGAAAACCCTGAAATTTCTAAGTTACGGAGGAAAAACCGGGGCTGGGAGCATCCCTGGGCACCGAATCCCGGCCGGGACCCTGCACCGGGGGCTCCCGGGGTGTCCCGCCCCCGGTGGGGGGGTACCGGGTCACCGGCGGCTGGAGAGACCCGGGGGAGGGAGGAGCCCCCCCCGGGGGCCGCACTCCAGCCCCGGCGGGGACGGAGGCCGGGCCCGGGGCCTCGCAGCGGGCCGGGGGGACACCGCCTCCCTCCGGCCCCGGCCCCGGCCCCGGCCCGCCCCGCCCGGAGGAGCCGGGGGGGGGGGGGACCCCAGGCACGGGGGGGGGGGGGGGACGACGACACCACCCGCGGGCGGCGGCCGGGAAGCACCGGGGGGGGCCCCGCCGGTCTCCGGGGCGGACACCCCCCGCCACCGGGCCTCGCCCCGCCCGTCCCCCAGCAGGCCCGGGCCCACCACGACGGGCAGGCCCGGAGGACTGAAGGGAGGGAGGCCCGGAACCGGGAACCGGGAACCAGCCCGCGCCGCCGCTCCCGTTCCCCCCCGCGGCCCGGCCCAGACCCGGCCCGAGCCGCCGCCCCGGCCCGACCCTCCCGCAGCGGGGCCGGGGCCGGCGGAGACCGGAGGCCCCGTTCCCCCCCTCCTCCACCCGCGCCCCCCCCCGGCCCCACTCACGCGCCGCCGCCGCCCGGAGCCGCCGCCGCCGCCGCCTCGCGCTGCCGCTCGCCCCCCCCCCCCCCGCGCGCGCCCCGCGCCAGGCAGCGGGCGGGAGTGACGTCACCGCCAACGCCGAGGGCCCGGAGGGGAGCGGGGCCCGCCGAGGGGCGGGGCGCCAGGCGCGAGCAATCCATCGCCGGGACCGGGAGCGGCGGAGGGGAGGGGAGGGGAGGGGAGGAGGAGCGGCGGGCGGACCCCGTGCCCCCCCGTGTGCCCCCCCCCCCCCCGCCCCGCACGCGCCCTGTGCCCGCCTCTGCACACCCGCTGTGCCCCCTATACGCGCCCCGGCGTACGCCCGTTGCTCATCCCTATACCTGCAGCCCTATATGTGTGTCCCCCCCCCACGTACCCCCCTGCGCGCCCTACGCTCGTCCCCCTACGCCCCCTATACACGCTCCTCCGCGTGCCCTACGCTCGACCCCGCGCACCCCCTGTTCGCCCCTACACACACCGCGACACACCCCCCATGGCCCCCCCGTACCCCCCCTTTGCACGCCCTATACGCCCCCTATAGACCCTCCTACGCACACCCTATGCTCACCCCTGCACACCCCCTATGCGCTCTATACCCACCCCCTATAGACCCCCCCCCCCCGCTGGCGGCGGTCCCGGTGCGGGGAGCCCCCTGCCGGCCGCGCCGCGCCACTGCACCCCACGGGGGGGCCCCGAACCCGCGTGGCCGTGGGGTGCGGAGGGTCCCCTCACCCCAGCGCCCCCCCCGAACCCACGTGTCCATGGGGTGCAGAGGGTCCCCTCACCCCAATGTCCCCCCCGAGCCCCCGTGGCCGTGGGGTGCGGAGGGTCCCCTCACCCCAGCACCCCCCCGAACCCGCGTGGCCGTGGGGTGCGGAGGGTCCCCTCACCCCAGCACCCCCCCGAGCCCCCGTGGCCGTGGGGTGCGGAGGGTCCCCTCACCCCAGCACTCCCCCGAGCCCCCGTGGCCGTGGGGTGCGGAGGGTCCCCTCACCCCAGCACCCCCCCGAGCCCCCGTGGCCGTGGGGTGCGGAGGGTCCCCTCACCCCAGCACCCCCCCGAACCCGCGTGGCCGTGGGGTGCGGAGGGTCCCCTCACCCCAGCACCCCCCCGAACCCCGCGTGGCCGTGGGGTGCGGAGGGTCCCCTCACCCCAGCACCCCCCCGAGCCCCCGTGGCCGTGGGGTGCGGAGGGTCCCCTCACCCCAGCACCCCCCCGAGCCCCCGTGGCCGTGGGGTGCGGAGGCCCCCACTGGTGTCAGACGGGCGGGCACGTGTGCATGGGGACAAGTCCTTTATTTGCCAAGGGCTAAGGCCGCGTTTCGGACACGGGGGTGCCCCTCCCTCCCGGGGGTGCGTGTGTGGGTGTCCCCCAGACGCGTGTCCCCCCGCGCCTCGGAGCAGGGACTGAGGGGTGGGACACACACACACACCCCCCCCCCATGTTAAGGCCACTGGAAAGATTTGGGTGGTCCCGGTGGTGGGTAAGGAAGGAGACCCCCTCGTGTGTGCCGTCCCCCCCGCTCCTGTCCCCAGGGACCCCCGCGGGATCTCCCCGGAGGACAGATGAGAGCGGGGAGTCGGGGGGCTCCAGGTGCAGGGACCCCGCCACACACCCCGGCCTGGCCGGGAGCCGGGGGGGCCACGGCGGGCGGTGGGGCAGGGCCCCCACGGGTGCCCCCCACGGGGGGCCGGGCACGGGGCGCTATAGGAGGGTGCAGTCCAAGTCCGGCTTCTGCCGCTGCCTCCGCTCTCCGGCCGGCCGGCCGCCCGGCTGCGCGCGGCCCTGCAGGCACAAGGAGGGGGCTGGGGAGCGGGAGGACCCGCAGAGACCCCCCCCATCATCCCAGGGGGGGACACTGCCACCCCCCTCGGGACCGGCCGGTGAGGCAGAGCAGGGGAGCGAGGGGGTGAGGACCACCCGCACCCCACGCTGCAGTCCCGGGAGGGAGCACCCGGTTACCTGCACTGGGACCTGCTGCTGCCGCTGCTGCTGCTGCTGCTGATGATGATGATGATGATGATGATACTCTTCCTGCTGCAGCTGGCGAGCGAGCTCCAGGTCACTGAGCGCGGAGGGGTCCTGTCCCTGCTGCTGCTGCAGGGACAGGGCGATCATGTAATCCTGGGGGGGGGGGGGGGCAGGTAGAAAAAGAGGCGGGGGGGCTCAGCACAGCGGACCCAAACCCCGCAGCATCCCCCGGAGCTGGGACGGGACTCAGATGTCCCCCGCCGCCACCGGTTGTCCCCTACCTGGTCCACTTGTCTCTGCTGGAGCCGGTGGTCCGGGGGGGCCGCGGCGGCCCCCTCCTTGCCCGGAGCATGGCTGAGATGAAAATCGGTGTCGCAGAAGCAGCTGTCCCCGTCCACGTTGTGGAGGCTCTCCCAGACCACCCGCTCCTCCTGCAGGAAGCCCTGGTCCGTCACCAGCAGGTAGAGGTGGCCCTGGGGAGAGGGGAGAGGGGACAGTCGGCCTCGGCTCAGCGTTGGGGGGGGGTGTCCACCGGCTCGAAGGAAGCCGGGGCAGGGGCCGGAGCCCCACCTTGTGCTTTATCATGGTGCTGAAGTGGTTGTTGCGGAAGAAGACGCTGAGCTCGCCCTCCCTGACGGCGGCCGTGAGCTCGCACAGCCCGTGGTAGGTCAACTGGGAGGCCGTGGACTCCAGGAACTGCTCCGCCACCAGCCCTGGGGCGAGAGAGCGGGGTGGGAGCGGGGCCAGGGCATCGAGCACCCCCCGGGGACCCCGGGGAGCGGGCGGCTGGGCGGCGGGGGGCCGTTACCTTCGCTCACCAGGCTGGAGTCGCTGGCCTGTTTGCAGGTGATGATCTTCTCCACCAGCTGGTTGTAGCTCAGCTTGCCCACGGCTTGCACCACCTCCGGGCTCTGCAGGGAGGGGAAGGGACGGAGGGGGGGGGGCGAGCACCGGGTCTGCAGGGACCTGCCCTCCCGCCCACGGCAGCCCAGGGCAGGGCGAGGATGGTTCAGTTTGAACCGTCCCCAACCAGCTGGACCACCGCTCCGTCGCAGGGAGGTCCAAGAAGCTGAGCTGGTGGCTTCCACCATGGGGAAGGACCCGTCATGGAAGGGTTTGGGTTGGAAGGGACCTTCAAAGATCATCTAGACCCCCCCCTTTGCCATGGGCAAGGACATCTTCTGCTAGATCAGGTTGCTCAAAGCCCCGTCCATAGTGTCACAGAAGGGTTTGGGTTGGAAGGGACCTTCAAAGACCATCCAGTCCAACCTCCTCCCGTGGGTCATCTTCCACTAGATCAGGTTGCTCAAGGTCCTGTCCAACCTGACCTCGAGCACTCCCAAAGGATCCACAGCTTCTCTGGGCAACCTGTTCCACTGTCTCACCAGCCCTCAGATCATTCCCTTGGGTCCCTGGACCCACGCAAGCCACTGGCCGGGCGGCAGGACAGCCGTGGGGCCAGCTCACCTGGGGGTCCACCAGCCAGCCGTGGTAGAGCGGGACGTTGAGGAGGTCGAAGACGATGCACTCGGGCGTGTACTCGAAGTCCGAGACGCCCGTGAACCGCACGTTGACGTCCAGCCCCGTCGAGAGCTTGGGGAGGACCGTCATGGTGTCGTTGATGTTCTGGGGGGGGGGGGGGGGAGAGGAAGAAACAAGGGGGCTTGCTCGGGAAGCGGGCTGGCACCCCACGTCTTGCAGCCCAAGGTTATCAGTGCTCCCTGAGACGGGGGGGGGGGGGGGATCAATTTTTGGGCTGGGTGACACGTGGCCTCGCTCCTCACCTGCTGGAAGTTGAGCTGCAGCCCCTCCGACGGCTCCCGGGGTTGGGTGGACAAGATGCAATCCCCTGCAAGGCAGCGCCATCAGCCCCCGGCGAGCCGGTTAACCACGGCACCCCACCGTCCCGGCAGTGGGGCAGGGGTGAGGGGGTCCCCGGGGAGCTCACCCAAATGCGCCATCAGCTCCTCGGCCGTGATCACCTCCTTCTGCGGGGGCAGCTTCACCTGGAAGCACCGAGAGGCTGGGTCCCCTTCCCCTCGCGATCCGGGAGGAGACGAGCCCAGTCCCCCATCGCCAGCCCCCCCAAATCCGCCCCCCCCGCCCCCCGCTTGCCTTCCACTGCAAGAAGAGGATGTTCATGATGGCCAGGAGCGGGCAGGGCCCGTTCTCGCTCTGCGTGATGACGGGCGTCCGCTCGCCTTTCCAGCTGATCCACTTCACGCAATAAAAATCCGCCTCCGCTTCCCGACTCGGGGTCCGGGCTCGGGGGGGCTCAGCCGGTAACCCCCCCGCCCCGGCACCCGGGCCGGGCACGGGGGCACCCGGCAGGGGCCCCCCACCCTCCGTGGGCTGCTCCTCCCGAGCATCTTCCCTCGGATGTTCATCGGCGGGGAGATGTGGGGCGCAGGCCGGCTGCCCCACGCCGGGGCTGGAAGGCACGTCCACCTCCCCGCCGCGCGGCACGGCAGCTCGCCCGTCCGGTGCCGGGCTCTCCCGGCCGCCAGCCGGCATTTCTTCCCCACCGACGGCCTCCTCCGGGAGCTGGCGGGTCCCTTCGCCGCTGGAAGGGGCCGGGATCGTCCCTTCCCGCTCGGGCGGCTGCTCCATCGGAGCAGGCGGCAGCGGGAGACCCTCACCGTGGCGTCCTGCCTCGAGCGGGTCCGGATCAGGCCCCTGGGAACGCTCCGGGTCCCTCCAGGAACAGCCACATCCCAAACCTCTCCCTTAGAAGGCAAAACTTGGGTATTTCAAGAAAAAATATATATATTAGTCCAATTTTTTTACCAGGTATGGCTCGTTTAGCTTAGATTTTTTCTCCCCCATCCCTTTACATTCATTTAAATAATGAAAAATAAGACGTTGGCTGCTCCCGCCTCTAAACCGCCGGTAAAATAAATTAATGCCACGGATGCGTGCGGACTTCAGCTGCCTCCTGTTTGCCAGGAAAGAGGGAAAATCCCAAACCAACCTGGGAGGAATCGAGGGGTTCGATGGAGCCAAAGCGGCTTGGAGGAAAGGTCGGAGTCCTGCGCTGCCGCCGGGGTTTTCCTGCAAACTCGGCCCGGCCAAGATGCTCCTGCGGAGAGATTTGGGAAATTCGGCTTTGAAACAGTCGAGAGATTTGGGAAATTCGGCTTTGAAACAGTCGAGAGATTTGGGAAATTTGGCTTTGAAATAGTCGAGAGATTTGGCGAATTTGGCTTTGAAATATTCAAGAGATTTGGGAAATTTGGCTTTGAAATAGTCGAGAGATCTGGGAAATTTGGCTTTGAAATATTCAAGAGATTTGGGAAATTTGGCTTTGAAATAGTCGAGAGATTTGGAAAATTTGGCTTTGAAATATTCAAGAGATTTGGGAAATTTGGCTTTGAAATATTCAAGAGATTTGGAAAATTTGGCTTTGAAATAGTCGAGAGATTTGGGAAATTTGGCTTTGAAATAGTCGAGAGATTTGGGAAATTTGGCTTTGAAATAGTCGAGAGATTTGGGAAATTTGGCTTTGAAATAGTCGAGAGATTTGGGAAATTTGGCTTTGAAATAGTCGAGAGATTTGGGAAATTTGGCTTCGAGATGCTCAAGAGATTCGGCGAATTTGGCCCTTAAACACCCCGCGCAGGCAGGAGCGCGGCTGCTCCGGCTCCGACTCGGTTTTCTGCCCTGCCCCTCCCCGGTCCCCCCGCCGCGGCACGGCCACCCACGCCGGCTCACCGGGGATCTCCTTAGCCCTAATCCTCCTCCCGCCCGGCCCCGGCTGCGCTCGGCGCCGTAATGGGGCACCGGACCCTCTTGCAGCCCCCCCAAGGGAGCCGGGGCTGCTCGGAGAGGGATGCAGGCGACGACGGCGATAAATGGTGACGGAAACGCCCGGGGAGGGTGGAAATTGGGGGGAAAAGGGGTTTTTTGGGGGGAGGTGGCGAAAGCCAAGGAGAAAATCAAGGGGGTCGGTGCCCTCCGGGCTGTTCCCGTCTCTTTTAGGGCCGGAGCGGAGGAGGAAAGACATTAATAAATAAATAAACTAACAGTGCAGAGGTAAGTAGAGAAATCAATAGGCGAAGAAACATTCTCGAGAGAGAAACAGGTATACAGATAAATAAATAAATAGCACTAGTAAAGAAACAAATATTCTTGACAGACAGGTAGGTAAGTCGCTTGAGAACAAAGCGACGTTCTTAATAAATAAACCCATAAATACATAAATAAGTAAACAGTCTTTATCAGCAAATAGCACGGAGGTAAGTATTCTCGATAGGTAAATAGCTATATAGGTAAATAAATAAATAGTATTATTAACCAAGCAAATACTGAACAAATATTCTCGAGAGAGAGGTAAGTAGATAAATAAATAGTCTTAATAACTAAATAACGAAGTAAAGAAATATCTTTATAAATAAACCAAACCAAACCAAACCAAACCAAACCAAAACAAAACAAACCAAAACAAAATAAAACAAAATAAAACAAAACAAAATAAAATAAAATAAAATAAAACAAAACAAAATAAAATAAAATAAAATAAAATAAAATAAAAATAAAATAAAATATTCTTTAAGACAGAAGAACAGCTGGAGGCCGGCGGCGTGGCTGCGGGGGAGCGGGCGCTGCCTCCCCAGCCCGCTGCCCACCTGCCCGGTGCCGAGCCGAACCGGCGGCGGCCGCTCCCGCCGCACCGGCCCCACCAGAAGCCGGGTCGGCGTCCGGCGAGGCGCCGCGAGCCGGAAAAACCGGCTGGGGGTGGCTGGTCCAGCCCTGGCCGGCGGGCGCCAGGGCAGGACGGGGCCGGCGAGGGCTCCGGGTGCCGCCCTGCCTCAGTTTCCCCACCTGGCAGCAGGGGACAGGCCGAGCATCGGCAGCCGGGCCCGCGGCGGGGCTGGGGGTCACCCCGGGACCCCCCCAACCCACCCCTGCTGCCCCCAAAGCGCCCCAAAACAACCCAAAATGCCGCCGTCGCTCCCACGACCCCGGTGTCGCCCCCCGGCCCCCGCCCGTCACGGCACCACCGGGGCAGGGGGGGGGTCATCACCCACCCAACACCCCCCCCCCGCCCCCCCGAGCGCCCCCCGGTGCCCCCAGCCCCGCTCTTACTTTGCAGCCGTTTCGCTGCCGTCGTTCCCCTGCTCCCTCCTTCTTTTCCTCCTTTTTCCTCCTTTTTTCCTCCCTTTTCCTTATTTTTCCTCCTTTTTTCCTCCTTTTTCCTTCTTTTTTCCTCCTTCTTCCTTTTTTCCTTCTTTATTCCTGCTTTTTCCTCCTTTTTCCTCCTTTTTTCCTCCTTTTTCCTCCTTTTTCCTCTTTTTTTCCTTTTTCCTCCTTTTTTCCTCCTCTTTCCTCCTTTTTTCCTTCTTTTTTCCTCCTTTTTCCTTGTTTTTCCTCCTTTTTTCCTTCTTTTTTCCTCCTTTTATCCTCCTCCTTCCTTTTTTCCTCCTTTATTCCTCCTTTTTCCTCCTTTTTCCCTATTTTTCCTCCTTTTTTCCTCCTTTTTCCTCCGTCCCTCCTCCTCTTTCCTCCCTTTCTCTCCCTCTTCCTCCTTTTTTCCGCCTTTTTCCTCCGTCCCTCCTCCTCTTTCCTCCCTTTCTCTCCCTCTTCCTCCTTTTTTCCGCCTTTTTCCTCCTCCTTCCCTTCTCCCCCCCCCCCTTCCCCTCCTTTTCCCCTCTCTCCCGGCCGGGCAGAGGCCTGCTCTCCGCCGCCGAGCCCCACGCTCCGGCTCTCTGCCAGGAAGGCGGATTTACAGCCGGGCGAGGAAGAGGAGGAGGACGGGCAGGAGGGGTGGAGAGAGAAGGCAGCTGCCTGCAACGCCGCCCCGCCACCGGTTCCCTCCGCCACGCCGAGGCGTCGGGGCGAGCCGGCGGCTTCCCCGGGCGAGGCCCGGCCGGCGGCGGCACCGAAAATCGCCGATTTTCCAGTTTCTTCCCCATTTGGAGGGCTGGGGCTGGGCAGGAGGAGGGGGGCGGTGGGCGCCCCCCGATTTCGCCCGCTGACGGGCCTACGGCTCGCGCGATGGCCACCGGTGGTCTGCCGGCCACCGGTCACCGGTTCCTGCTCACCGGTCACTGGTCACCGGTCACCGGTTACCGGTCGGGATGGGGCGACGCCATCCTGGGGTGTAATACAGCCGGCGGGGGGCTCGGCCCGTCTGGGGGGTGCCTGGGGCGCCAGGCCCGGCCGGGGGGGGTCTGGGGTGCCAGGGGAGGTTGGGGTGTCGGGGGGGTTTGGGGGTGTCAGGGGGTTTGAGGTGTCAGGAGGGTTTGGGGGTGTTGGGGGTTAAGGGGTGTCAGGGGGTTTGGGGGTGTCAGGGGGATTTGGGGGTGTCAGGGGGATTTGGGGGTGTTGGGGGGTTTGGGGGTGTTGGGGGTTAAAGGGTGTCGGGGGGGTTAAAAGTGTCAGGGGGGTTTGGGGGGGTGCCAAGAGGGTTTGGGGGTGTCGCTTGGGAGTGTTTGGGGGTGTCGGGGCGGGGGGGGTGTTGAGGTTTCGAGGGGGATTTGGGGTGCCAGGAGAGTTTCCGGGTGTCAAGGGGGGGGGTCTGGGGGTGGGGGTGGTTATCGGAGGGGGGGGGGTTAAGGGGCGTCAGGAGGGTTTGGGGGTGTCAGGGGTATTGGGGTGTCGGGGGGTGTTGGGACCGTCCCCTCCCTCGGCCCCGCCCGCGCGGGCTGCCGGGAAGGGGGCGGGGGGGGGGGCAGCGGAGGGGGGCCACGCCCCCCTCCGCTGCCCCCCCCCCCCGCCCCCTTCCCGGCAGCCCGCGCGGGAGGCCACGCCCCGAGGCCTGAGGAGGGGCGGGGCGGGGCCGTGGCGCGGACCGGCGCCGTTATGGAAGGGTTCGTGGAGGGGAACCGGGCGGCTCTGCAGGTAGCGGGGTCGGGGGGGGGGGGGGGGGGGTGGGGAGCGGGGTGCCTGGGGGATTGGGGTGGAGGGGGGTGCAGGGGGGAGCGGGGTGCATGGGGGGAGCGGGGTGCCCGGGGGATTGGGGTGCAGGGGGGAGCGGGGGGGGTGCAGGGGGGGAGCGGGGTGCCCGGGGGATTGGGGTGCAGGGGGGAGCAGGGTGCCCGGGGGATTGGGGTGGAGGGGGGAGCGGGGGGGGTGCAGGGGGGGAGCGGGGTGCCCGGGGGATTGGGGTGCAGGGGGGAGCAGGGTGCCCGGGGGATTGGGGTGGAGGGGGGAGCGGGGTGCATGGGGGGAGCGGGGTGCCCGGGGGATTGGGGTGCAGGGGGGTGCAGGGGGGAGCGGGGTGCCCGGGGGATTGGGGTGGAGGGGGGAGCGGGGTGGGTGCAGGGGGGGAGCGGGGTGCCCGGGGGATTGGGGTGCAGGGGGGTGCAGGGGGGAGCGGGGTGCCCGGGGGATTGGGGTGGAGGGGGGAGCGGGGTCCCCGGGGGATTGGGGTGCAGGGGGGAGCAGGGTGCATGGGGGACTGGGTGCAGGGGTGCCCAGGGGAGCAGGGTGCATGAGGGGAGCAGGGTGCATGGGGGATTGGGGTGCAGGGGGGAGCAGGGTGCAGGGGGACTGGGTGCAGGGGTGCTCAGGGGAGCGGGGTGCCCGGGAGATTGGGGTGCAGGGGGGAGCAGGGTGCCCAGGGAACTGGGGTGCAGGGGGAGATGGGTGCCCAGGGAACTGGGGTGCAGGTGGAGATGGGTGCCCAAGGGAGCAGGGTGCAGGGGGAGATGGGTGCACAGGGACTGCGTGCTCAGGGGAGTGGGGTGCAGGGGGACTGGGGTGCCCAGGGGAGCGGGGTGCATGGGGAACGAGGTGCTCGGGGGAGCTGGGTGCAGCGGGGAGCAGGGTGCAGGGGGAGCGGGGTGCACAGAGGATCAAGGCCCCCGAGCAGGGCGCACCCATCTCCCCTGGAGAGAGGGGCTGCCCCTCGGCCCCGCGACAGCCCAGGCTGGGGTGGCACAGCCGCACCGGGGACACCCCAAGCCATTTCCACGGCCGGGGGCTCCCCAGCACCCCCCACCCCACCGCTGCAGCCTCATCCCCGGTCTCGCAGCACGTGGGTGCAGGTCCCCCGACCTGCTATGGGGTTAATGCCGCAGGCGGCTCTCGGTTGTTTACTTCCTCGGCTTGTACTGAATAAATGAGCAAATCTGGGTTATGGCATGAAATAATTGTCACCGAAAAAGGGCCTGGAGACAGGGAGGCTCCCTCAAGCGTGACAGGACGGGCGCCGGCAGCCGGGGACGGGGGATTTGCGGGGTGACATGGGTGACATTTCTTCCTTGCTGCTGCAGGCGAGAAAAAAAAAGGGGTGAAACGTTGCGTTTTGGGGGGCAGCCAGCCCCAAACTCACCGGCTCTGGAAAAACCACTTTGGTCTGGGGTTAAAATACTAAAGGCTCCCAGGGCTGCGACGGTGTCCCCCGGGGTGGGAAGGTCCCCGTCCCTGCTGCCGCGGTCGCTCATGGCCGAGCTGGGTTTTCCCGTTCTCCCCGGGACCCCGATGCGCCCGGTTTCGCACACGTGCCCCAAAAACGTGAGGCTTTTGTGCCAGAAATGGATCCCGGCCAGGTCTCGTCCCAAGGGCGCCGGGCCGGTCGGCGCTTCGGGGATGCCAGGAGCCCATCCGCTGCTGGCGGCAGCTGGGAGGTGGGTGCCACCCACGATGAAGTGGCTCCGGGGACACTGGCGTGTCCCCTCGAGGGCGGCGAAGGAGAAGGGACCGGCCCGGGGGGCTTTGGAGGATTGGGGACGCGTCGCTGCCGCGCCTGACGCCTCCCGCCCCGGCAGGAGCATGTCCGGCGTCACCAGGAGATCCACGTGGTGATGGGCAACGAGGCCTGTGACCTGGACTCCACCGTCTCGGCCCTGGCCCTGGCTTATTTCTTGGCGAAGGTGAGGCTCGCCCGCTGGCTTGGGGACAAACGGTAGCTTGGGGGACGCCTCACCGGGTGTCACCCGCCCCCGACACAGACCTCCCCGGCTCCGAAAGCAGCCTTCATCCCGGTGCTGAACATCCCTCGCGCCGAATTCGCCCTCCGGACGGAGACAACGTTCCTGCTGGGGGAGCAGGGCATCCCCACCGCCTCCCTCATCTTTCGGGACGAGATCGACCTGGGGGGGCTGCACCGCGCCGGGCTGCTCTCCCTGACGCTGGTCGATCACCACGTCCTGCCTGGGTGAGCCGGGGGGGGAACATGGGGACAACCCGGGCCACCCACGCGAAGCCTCGCTTTTTCCTTGCTTGATTTTGGCCCAGGGTGGGTAAAACCTTTCCCTTTCTGGGGCGTCTTTAGGGTAGGAGGAGAGGAACAAAGGGGGTTTCCAGGCTCTGCTGGGGGTGACCCATCGCGGCTGCACCGCAGGGCTGTGCCGGGGGTCTCACCCTCCCCGTCTCACCCGCCAGCGCCGATGCAGCCCTGGAAGAGGCCGTGGTGGAGGTCCTCGATCACCGGCCATTGGAACGGGACCGAGCTCCCGGCTGTCAGGTGACAGCAGAGCCGGTGGGCTCCTGCGCCACGCTGGTGACAGAGCGGATCGCCCAAGGTCCCCCAGGCGTGCTGGACAGACCCACGGCCGCGCTGTTGCACGGTGAGGACGGGCGGCCCTCGCTGAGCCCCATCCGAGGGGGACGGTGACGACTGATGGCCCCCGGTTATCCCCCCCAGGCACCATCCTCCTGGACTGCGTGAACCTGAGCCCGGCGGCCGGCAAGGTGACGTCCAGGGACGTGGCGTGTGTCTCCCTGCTCGAGGCGAGGTTCCCCGAGCTGCCGGCCCGCGACACCATCTTTGAAGCCCTGCAAGCAGCCAAGTTTGACGTCTCGGGTCCGCATGCCGGGGCGGTGGCATCCGGGGGGTCTGGCTGGGAGCGGGTCCTGGGACAGACCCCTCTCCTTGGGGACAAGGACGCGTCCCCGGGGCTCACGCTCGGCCCCTCTCGTCTCCCAGGGCTGACAACGGAGCAGATGCTGCGGAAGGACCTCAAAGTCCTCTCTGGCGATGAGCTGCTCCTCGCCGTCAGCGCTATCTACGTGGACCTGGAGGTGAGGCTCGGCTGGGGGGGAAACTGAGGCAGGGGTGGCACTATGGGGACAGTGGGGTGACGCCAGCGTCTCTCCCCGTCCAGACCTTCCTGCGCCGGCCCGGCTTGCTGCAGGACCTGGATGCTTTCTGCCAAGCTCAGGGCTACGCAGGGCTGGTGGCCATGATGATCTCTTTTAATGAGCACAATGAGCCCTCCCGGCAGCTCGCGGTCTACAGCCGGTGCGAGACCCTCCGGAGTGCGGTGAGTGGAGGGGGCCGGGCACCCCAAAACCTCAGCACGGGGGTCTGGGGCAGTTCTCAGCTGCGGCGCTCAGGCTCACCCCGAAAGCCCCTGATTTTGGAGGTGCTGGGGGGGTCCCAAGCCGCCACGCTCCCTCCCTTGCAGGTGTGCCAGGCGCTGGAGGAGGCGACGGCGCCGTCCCTGCACCTCCAGCCTCTCCCGAGCCCCTGGTCTTGTGTGAGCACCTACGCCCAGGGCAATGCTTTGGCATCGCGGAAGAAGGTCCTGCCTGTCCTGCGGGCAGCCCTGGGGGGGCCCAGCGCTGCCAGGGGGCCGGAGGAGGAGGTGGTCCTGCCGCCCACCCCAATGAACAGCCTGGTGGAGGAATGCCCGCTGGCACAGGCCGTCCCCCCCCTCTGCCCCCAGGATGTCCTGGAGCGGGTCAGCCGCATCGCCGCTGGGCAGCCCCCCGGCTCCCCAAAATAAGAGCGGGTGCCCGGCAGCTTTTGGGGTCCATACAAGGAGGTGGGGTCCCTGGGCAGGTCCTGATGGGGTGCCCAGGCGCTGGGGGGTTGCAGCCGCCTTCGTTAGAGCTCGCCTTCCTTCGTTAGAGCTCGGCTCCCTGACGGGGATAGGTCCTCGTTGCAATTTGCCCCCCGACAGGCTCCCCCTGCCCCGACGGCCCCACTGGGGTTTGGTCCCCCAGGGTGGGTTTTCGGGGACCCCGCGGGCAGTGGGACTGGGGCAGCACACGCACCCACTTAATGAAGGCACTTGGGGGGGTTGACGAGTTCTTGCCGTTCTTCCTCCCTTGGGGGGGCTGCGGGGGACCCCGGCTGGTGGGTCCGGATGCGCAGCTGGCCCACGACTGTCACCCACGTGCTCCGAGGATTAAATTTCCCTCTTTTCTTCCACTTTTGGCTCTCGACTTTTCTTCCGCGACAGATCTGCGCTGCCCTGCTCACCCCGGGGGTGCCCAGCGTGGCCCCCACCCTCCCCACAGGCATCCTGGGGGGCGAACCCCCTCTTTTCCTGGGGTGCAGCCCCCCTGCAAATACCCCCCCCCCGGGTCAGAGGAGGGTTTCAGGGGCCAATAGCATGGACGGGGAGGGGGGGACTCAGTGCGGCCGAACCCCCAAATCCGGCCCCGCTGGGAGGAAACCGGTTGTGCCGTGACGAGCTGTGGCCTCTGCCGGCTGCGAATGCGGCCAAACCAGTTTGGATGAGCCACCAGTGCCGTCACCAAAGCCCTTCACCGGTGGGGAGCCACAGGGCGAGAGAGGCTCCCCGGAGAGGTGAGCGGCCCCAGTGCCGGGAGTCTCTGGGGTCTCGTAGAGGGTTGAGCAGGGCTGCGATGGGGGTCCCCGGGGAGCGTTTGAGCCGTCTCCTTGTGGCCGGGCGCACCCGTTTGCATCTGCTTTCGGTTTGGAAATGGGGCAGGAAAGGTGGGAAATGGGGGCAGTTTGGTGTGGAGCTGCTGGGGGATGTGAGAGCCCGGGGGCGGGGGCTGGTCCCCGAGCTGGGGCTGGCATCTCTCTCTGCAGGTGACGAGGATGGCTGCGGTGACAGCCACCAGGGACGGCCTGGACCTGCATGAGGAGTGGCAGGACGAGGACTTCCCCGGGTAAGGGGGCAATGGGAGCGGTACCCCCAAACCCACTCCGCCCCCTGGGGTCCTGCTGACCCCCTCGCCCTGTCCCCGCCAGGCCCCTGCCGGAGGAGTGCCCGGGGGCTGGGGGTGCCCCACGGCGCATGCGGAGGCGGCTGCCGGCGCTGGAGCAGACCGAGAGCGCTGAGCGCTCGCCCAACGCCAGCATCGACCTCGACCTGGACGCGCTGGAGACGCCCTCGGGCAGCGACGGCTTCGAGTGGGAGGGTGAGACCCGGCCAGGGTGGGGGCACAGGGGACCCCCAGGTTCCTGCCCCCCAGTGCCGCACTAACCGACTGCCCGCAGAGGAGCTGCCGCACACCTGGGGCTTCGCCGAGGGGGCTGGCAGCCGGCGGGTGCCGGACACGGAGGACGAGCGGCCGGAGGAGAGCGTGGATCTGAGCGCGGTGGAGGCCTACAGCCGGGTCCTCTCCCACGGGGGTAACGCGGGGCCAGGTGCCCGGGGTGGGACTCCTGGGTCCCCTCCCTGAGCCCGCTGGGTCTGGGAGGGGGACGATAGGTGCTGGCTGTGCCACCCTCCGCTCCGGCCAGGGTACCACGGCGAGGGCTTCGGCACCATCCTGCTCTTTGCCGCCTGCCACCTCCCGGACAGCAGCATCCCCCGGTATGGCTACGTGATGGAGAACCTGCTCAGGTGGGGACCCCGGGGCGGGCCGGGATCCTTCCCACGCACCCTGTGCCTCAGTTTCCCCAAGCTGACGGGCCGCGCCGTCCCTCCAGGTACATCGTGGGCACCCTGGAGAGGATGGTGGCCGACCGCTACGTCCTGGTGTGCCTGAGCGGGGCAGCAGCGCGGGGGCAGATCCCCTCCTTCAGCTGGATGAAACGGTGCTACCGGGCTATGGATCGGTGGTGAGCACGCAAGGGCTCCCGGTGAGCGTGCCGGCGGGGGGGTGGCAGCAAGCGTGCCAGGCTGGCAGAGAGCCCTGGAGCATCCCGGTCCTTCCCAGGCTCCGGAAGAGTCTCCAGGCTGTGATTATCGTCCACCCCACCTGGTACATCAAGGCACTCGTGATGCTCTCCCGGCCCTTTCTCAGGTAGGGTTGCTCGCACCCACGCGTGCGAGGCCTCGCACGGGGACGTTCGCCTCCTCCCCGGGGCTTCCCGTGCCGGCTCCTGGTGAACCAGCCCCGTCGCACAAGGGTGTAATGAGCTGGAGGGTCTCAGTCCCCCCCCATCTCCCCCAGCCCCACCTTCAGCGGCAAGGTCCGGTTTGCCGCCAGCCTGCGGGAGCTCTCCCAGCTCGTCCCTGTGGAGCCGGCGCACGTCCCCGAGCCCGTCCGGCGGTGAGTCCCCTCCGCAGGGCAGGGGGTTGGGGGGGGCGGTTCATGGGCTGCCGGCCACGGATGCTTTTCTCTCCCCGCAGGCTGGAGCCAAGCTGGGATGGCAGCCGGGACGTGACGCGGTGACGGGGACACACAGGGACAAGTGGTGGCATCAGGGGCTCTCGGCAGGCCCAAAGTGGTCCCCGAGCACCCACGGGTGAATAAAGGATGTGGACGGGAGTGCGGTGCCCAGCATGTGTGTGGGGCTTTGCTTTTCCTGGCAAATTTGGCAGCCCCGGTAGCAGAGGAGGGAGGCGAGGAGCCCCGGGCAGCTTGCGGACGCGCTCCTCGGGCCAGCACAAGGGTTTTATTTCAAGGGTGGGTTGTTTTTCCCAGGAGAGGGAAAACCGAATCAAGCATCGGCACTTGCTTACCAACGTCGAGCGCGCCACGGGGCTAGAAAAGCCCAGCTCCGCACAGGAGCGTCCTGGCATGGCGTGGAGCATGGCGAAGGGGAAAGCCTCTGCTGCCCAGCCGTGATGCCCAGCACGTGCTATTTAATATTTAATCCCGGCGCTACTTAAACTATATACACCCGCGCCCAAATTCGGGAGCCCGAGTCCCTCCTCAGGTCAGGCCCCGTCCTGCCTCGGCCGGTGCTGGTGAAACCCTGGTGGCGATCCCGGGCGGAGGTGACCCCACCACGGTCCTGCCTCCGAGGTGGCGGAGGCTGCCTAGTTGTTTTTTTGAGCTTAAAAAAAAATATATATCCTAAAAAAGAAGGAAGGTGGCAGTTTGCCGGCGGTGGAAGTGCTGGCTGGAGGCACTGCGGGCGTGTTGATGGTGACGGCGCTGAGCCACTGCCGGTGGGACACTGAAGCGTCGGGGTTTAATCCCGGTTTTGCTCTTCTACGCCTTTCCGGGAGGGCACCAAATCAGCCTCCGCACCAGGACTGGCCTCACCGCGATCCCCCGGGGAAACCGAGGCACCGCAGCCCAGCACCAAGAGGGGCCCATGGGAGATGTCGGCATGGAAAAAGGTAAAACTGGGAGGATTTGGCACATCTTGGCTGTGCCCGGCAGCTCCTGGCGTGCTTCGGGAAGGTGGCTGTGTCCTTTTGGCTGAAATCCCGGTCGGGCACGAGGTGGGGGCTGCCGTCCCTGCTCCCTCTCCGCGTCACCGACCCGATGCCTCTGGGAAGGAGGGATTTGCCAGGGGGACGATGACCAAAAGCCACCGGGAGCCGGGCGAGGATCACTCTGCATAAATTACCGCGGGGTTAAAGCGCTCGAGGTTGGCTTCTCCTCCAGTTGGGGGATCAGGCAGTTCAAGTTTGGGCTGAAAAAGCCGGGAATCTGCAAAGTCCAAGAGGCCGGGTTACGGAACCGCACAAGCGGTGGCTCGTTTGGGTGTGTGAATTAGCAGTGGTGCCTCGGAGGGGGACAGCGGGTGCTCAGGGCTGCCACAGCCACCCCCACAGCCATGTACTCACACGCTACAAGACCCGGGAGCTGCTCCACTGTCGCTCCCGACCGCCCTTGGACCTCATCTCCTGGACAGCACCGGTCTGTGGGGAGGGTGCAGAGATGTGACATCACTGCTGTGAGACCCATCACCCAACTGTGCCACCCCATCGCCCAAGCATAAGACCCGTCACCCAAACGTAAGGCCGCTTCACCCCACCCTGAGACCGGTCACCCAACCGTGAGACTCTACCACCCCAACAGTGATGCCCGCCACCCAACCATGAGATCCACCACCCAATCATGAGACTCTACCACCCCAACAGTCACGCCCATCACCCAACCATGAGACCCACCACCCCAACATTGACACCCACCACCCAACCATGAGACCCACCACCCCAACATTGACACCCACCACCCAACCGTGAGACCCACCACCCCAACAGTGACACCCACCACCCAACTGTGAGACCCACCACCCCAACAGTGACACCCATCACCCGTGCGTTTGGGTAGGGTACCATGGGCAGGCCTTCGCCCGCGGCCATGTCGCCAGAGCCGATGTGTGTCAGGTGGACGAAGTTCATGGGCTCCCCAATCATGGAGCGGTCAATCCGTCTCCTCCTCTTCTTCTGCAAGCGGATGAAGGCCGTCAGGCCCCGCTGAGCGCACAACCCCAGGACCCCAAACCCTCCCCCAGCCGGCCAGGCTGAAGCTACTCACGGGCTGTGGCTTCTCTACGACGCAGCAGCCCAGCTTGTGCCAGAAGTCGCTCATATTCGCGGTGGCGTCCAGCTTCCCTCCCTGCCGGGCTGGCTGCCGGGGGGGCCGCGCCGGTGCAGAGACCCTCACGCAGGGTCACTCCATGGGGATGGGTGGGGGGACTTGGTTGAGGTGGCCGAGCTGGGTGGGGATGCACCTGGGGGGAGGCAGAGCCGGGGAAGGGGTGCGTCACGGTCAGGAAGGGTTTGTCCCTGGGTGCAGGGACATATCAGACGATGGCGGGAAGGGGACAGATGGATTGGGGATGTTGGGGTGCAGGATCAGCCCCACTCCCCATCCTGGGGCTACCCCCCCACTGCCACCCGGGTGATGCATCAGATTGGGGAAACTGAGGCACAGCACGGAGAGGAGCAGCCAGCTGCGGGTTTGAAGGGAGGGGGGTGATGCCTGCAGTCCTGACTCCCAAATCAATCCTAAATCCACTTCCCATCAACCAAACGGAGCCTGAGACCCCCAGGGAACACCTGAACATCGCACAGAGACCCCCAGGGACCCCAGGCATCACACAGAGACCCCCGAGGGACCCCGGGCATCAGAGACCCCAGGCATCACACAGAGACCCCCAGGGGACACCTGGGCATCACACAAAGACCCCCAAGGGACCCCGGACATCACACAGACAACCCAAGAGACCCTGGACATCAAACAGAGACCCCCCAGGGACCCCGGGCATCGCACAGAGACCCCCAGGGGACACCTGGGCATCAGAGACCCCCGAGGGACCCTGGGCATCGCACAGAGATTCCCAGGGGACCCCCAGGTATCGCACAGCCACCCGGAAGAGTTGTACCCATGGCCAGGGCAGGATCCGGCCCCGGCCCCCACCCCGGTGCAGGACGCAGCTGAGGGATGCTGCGGCAGGATGGGGGGGATGGAGGCGGCCATGGCAAATCCCAACTCCCTGAGCCAGGTGGCTATAAATATCCCAGCCTTTCCGAAAAGGGGCCGGAGGTTGAGCTCTTCCGCTCCAGCTCGAAAAGCAGATGGGGGAAAAATAAATGGGGGCTCTGCCTGGCCGGTGGGACTCTACCCCAAACCCCCACGGCCCCGGCTGGGATAGCCAAGGGGGGTGTGGAAAGGGGGGTTCACCCCCAAAATGGGTGCTGCCCCCCCCCCCCCAAGAGAGACAACTCTTTCGCTGCAAAAGCACCCGGCGGCACGCACAAAACTCACCCACCCACGAAGGGCTGTGGCCTGAGCACAACCCTGTATCAGCCACCGGAGAGTCCCCACGCCAGCGTGGGGGGCAGCTAGCGGCCGCGCCAAGGCAAGGCCAAGTTTTGCCGGAGCTCAGCCGTGGCGGCAGATGGGTGCCAGACCCCACCGCGCCGGCAAACAGGAAAAGTCCCTTCCTCTACCCCTGCGCCGGCGACGCCGGATGGGTCCAAAGTCCGCGGCAGCCGGCCGGCACTTCCTGCCTGCAGCGGGGAGGAGCAGGGCCCGCGGCTGCTGGGTGCCAGGGCCGGCAGCTCCCCAAAATGGGGTGCTAACCCCCTCCTTGGGTGCCTAGGGATGCTCCGACCCCGCGGGATTGCATCGCCTCAGCGCTGTCCGCATCCGCAGACTTGCCAGGGCCAGCGGGCAGGATCTGGCCCCAGGGTGACCCGGCTGCCCCCAGGGATGACCCCACAGCCGGACAGCACCCACTGCCCATCCCCTTGGCGTCAGGGCACCAAGGGGGAGTGGGTGCCCGTCTGTGCCTGCTCCCCCGCCACTGCCAGCCTGGCCCTGGGTCCCAGCAGGGAAACTTGAGGCACGACCAAGGGAGCCCCCCCCCCGCCCGGAGCCCCCCATGCCCTTCACCCTGGCACCTGGGCCCTGGCCCCCAGCCCCCCCGCGAGCACGGCTGCTGAGAACGGGCAGGTTGTGACACGTCCCGGGTGGCGTAAACCGGGGCCATGCCCACGCTGGACACGCGCACCAGCACCCCCCAGGCAAACTCGGCCTCTCCCCCGGGCTGTGGACGGACGGAGCGGGGCGGGGGGGCTGCCTTTTCTTGCTAGCCCCATTTCCTTAGGAAATGAGGCTGCCGGAGCCGGCCCCCGCCATAATGCCCCAGCTCGCTGCCGGATCCGGCAGTGCGGCGGAAAGGCCTTGGTGGGGGCTACCACCCAAATTCGGCATCGCAACCGGTCCCTGGGGCGCTGGAAGAGCCTCCGCGGGAAGCCCCAGGAGTGGGCTCAGCCTCGTACAAGCCTCCAGCAAATCCCCATGTGACCCCCGAGGGGTTCAAGCCGCCGCGACCCCCCCCCCCACTCGGACCCCTTCTTTCTCCCCCCAAAACCACCCCCCAGCACCCACCGGGCCTCACGTCCTCGTGCCCAGCAAAGGGCGATGGCTGGGGCCAGATCCGGCCGTTCTCCCGGCTCCGGGCGGTTGTCGGCAGCAGGTCCCGGAGGCCGCAGCTGCCCCAGTTCCCCCCCCACCGTGGGGATCTCACGCACCCCCCTCACTGCTTGCCCACCCCTGCAATGAGTTACGTCCAGTCTCAGCCCGCCTGGGCAGAGGGGCCTGGCCCCGCGGTGGCCCCACGGAGGGCAGCTTATGGCCCGGCCCGCGCCGGCACACACAAAATGACTTCCCTGTTGGGAAACCACCGCTCGGCGGCTCTGCGTCACCAGCGGGGGACTGGGGAGAGGAGCGAGGGCGTCCGGGGGGCCGCTCCAGGCCCCCCCAGCTCTGGGGTCACCCATCCCAGGGGTGCCCGCTGGGGTCCCCCAAAGCTCAGAAGGAAGGGTGGCATGGGGGAACGGGGCCATGCCGGGTGAGAGCCCAGGACTCCCCAGGCTGCAGGCCTGGGACCCCCGGGATGGGGCGGCAAAGTAGGGGGAGAACCCCCTTTGCGTGGGACGGTCACGGCTGCCACCCTGGAGGCACCAGGTGCCGGCAAGGGTGGGGGACCCGTGGGGCTCGGTAGGGCTGGGGGGTCCAAGAAGGGCTGGAGGTCCCGGGGGTCAATCTAAGGCTGGGGGGGTCCCTGCAGGGGTGGAAGGTCCCAGAAGGGCTGGGGACCCCAGGGGCCCCGGCAGGGCTGGGGGGCCCCGGTAGGGCTCAGGGATCCAGGGGGTCCTGGTGGGGGGTCCCGGTAGGGTTGGGGGATCCCGGCAGGGCTTGGGACCCCGGGGGTCCTGGTAGGGCTGGGGGGTCCCAGTAGGGTTGGGGGTTCCGGCAGGGCTGGAGATCCCAGGCGTCCTAGTAGCGCTGGGGGGTCCGAACAGGGCTGGGGGGTCCGAACAGGGTTGGGGGTCCCGGCAGGACTCCCCGGTCCGACCAGAGGGCTGCAAGGGGGGTCCTCCCGCCGCCCCCCCCCCCGCCCGGTGCCTCCCCGCCTTCCCAGGGCGCTTTCGGGGGCCCTTCCGCGGGGTCGCACCCCTCGGGGGGGGGGGGGGGCGGTCCCGGTCCCGGTGGCGGCCCCATTACCTGCCCCGGCTCCGGGTGCGGGGTCCCGGTGCGGGTCCCGGTGCCGGTGCCCAGCTCGCAGCGGCCAGGCGTGGCCCGGCGGGTGCGGGACGCGGCGCTCCCCCGCCGCCCGGCTCGGCTCGGCTCGGCTCGGCCCGGCCCGGCCCGGAGCACAGCTCCCACCCTGGACGCCGCCGGCATTGCAGGGGCCACGGCCGGGCGGGGGGGGGCCGGGTCGGGCCGGGCTGGGGGGGAGCCGGCAAGGTCGGGGGTCCCTGGGGGTCCTGGAGGGGGTGGGGGTCCTGGGGTCCCGGTAGGGCTGGGGGTCCCCGGGGTCCCAGAAGGGCTGGGGGTCCCAGTAGGGCTGGTGGGTCCCGGCAGGGCTGGGGGTCCCCGGGGTCCCAGAAGGGCTGGGGGGTCCCGGTAGGGCTGGGGGTCCCCGGGGTCCCAGAAGGGCTGGGGGTCCCAGTAGGGCTGGTGGGTCCCGGCAGGGCTGGGGGTCCTGGGGGCCCCAGAAGGGCTAGGGGTCCTGGTAGGGCTGGGGGTCCCCGGGGTCCCAGAAGGGCTGGGGGTCCCGGTAGAGCTGGGGGTCCCTGGGGTCCCAGAAGGGCTGGGGGTCCCAGTAGGGCTGAGGGGTCCCGGTAGAGCTGGGGGTCCCTGGGGTCCCAGAAGGGCTGGGGTCCCAGTAGGGCTGAGGGGTCCCGGTAGGGCTGGGGGTCCCAGCACGGCTGGGGGTCCTGGTAGGGCGGGGGGTCCCCGGGGTCCCAGAAGGGCTGGGGGTCCCAGAAGGGCTGGGGGGTCCTGGCAGGGATGGGGAGTCCTGGTGGGGCTGGGGGGTCTGGGCAGGGTTGGAGGGGTCCCGGTAGGGCTGGGGGTCCTGGGGGTCCCGGTACGGCTGGGGGGTCCCAGAAGGACTGGGGGCCCTGGGGCTAAGCAGTGCTTGGGCGTCCCAGCGGGGCCTGGGATCCTGATAGGGCTGGGGGTAACAGGGCTGGGGGTCCAGGGACTCAGCAATGTGGGGGGGCTTGGTAGGGGCCCCTGGCAGGGCTGGGGTTTCTGTGGATCCCAGTATGGCTGGGGGTCCCTGGCGGGGCTATGGGGGGGTTGCTATGGGGGGCATGGCAAGGCTGGGCGTCCTGGTAGGGCTGGGGGTCCCCAGCAAGACTGGGGTTCCCCACCAGGGCTCAGTTATGCTCCCGTTTGCTCCTGAGCCTTATTCCCTCTTTTTCCATGGATGTGCCAGAGCCCTCAGGGGACCAAAGCACCAAAAGGGTGGAAACCCCCAGACCACCCCACAGCTGGCGTCAAGCAGCGTTGCACCACTTCCAGTTCAGGGCCCTTCCGCTTGCACAACACCTGCCGCGCTGCTGCCACCGCCACTGCCGCCCACCGTGGTCCTGCCACCACCGCTGCCACTCGCGGTGGTCCTGCCACCGCCACTGCCGCCCGCCGTGGTCCTGCCACCACCGCTGCCACTCGCGGTGGTCCTGCCACCGCCACTGCCGCCCGCCGTGGTCCTGCCACCACCGCTGCCACTCGCGGTGGTCCTGCCACCGCCTCTGCCGCCCGCCGTGGTCCTGCCACCACTGCTGCCACTCGCGGTGGTCCTGCCACCGCCTCTGCCGCCCGCCATGGTCCTGCCACCACTGCTGCCACTCGCGGTGGTCCTGCCACCGCCACTGCCGCCCGCCGTGGTCCTGCCACCACTGCTGCCACTCGCGGTGGTCCTGCCACCGCCTCTGCCGCCCGCCATGGTCCTGCCACCACTGCTGCCACTCGCGGTGGTCCTGCCACCGCCACTGCCGCCCGCCATGGTCCTGCCACCACCGCTGCCACTCGTGGTGGTCCTGCCACCGCCACTGCTGCCCGCCATGGTCCTGCCACTGCCACAGCCGCCGGCAAAATCCCGCAGCTCCGGCCACCAGCTAAGCTGGACTGGGACCTCCAGCGCGTCCCCTCCTGCAGGTCCCCAGCCCGCCCAGAGGGACCCACGCAGGGGACACCCCTGGGTGAGTCCCAGAGTGTCCCTTCTCGCGTCAGCCCCCAAATCCCAACCAACCCCATCGCTCCCACTCCAGAAATCCCGAACAAGGCGGCACTGTCCCCACTCAGTCGGGTCTCTGTCCCGCGCCTGTCCTGAGCCGTCGGGGCGGCCCCAGCTGATAATACCCCGAGTGTTTGAGACCTCGTTTCAGCTGAAGAGCCCTTTTTTTTTTGCTTCTTGTGCTGCCAGAGGACATTGTCCCCTGCTACAGCCTCCCCCCGACAACGTGTCTGCTGGGTCTGGGCAGCCCTCCCAACACCGCCGGGTCCAAAGCCACTGCGGCGAAGAGATTTCGGTCCCTGCGGCGCAGAGGGACCCCGCATCGCCACGTCCCCCATCTTCGCCTGTGGGGTTTGGCTCCAGGTCCCTTCTCGGGGAGGAACGTCGCAGGTTTGGGTTGTCACACGTGAGCCACACCTTTCAGTAGGTGACAACCCGAAGCGAAGGGCTCGGGCAGGCAGATGGGTCACATCCAGCTCCTGACGGAGTCGCCCGGCCAGGCTGCACCCCATGGCCTCAGGGAACCCCGAAAACACAGCAGCTCAACCCCCTGGAGGCATCAGCATCCTCCGCCAGGCCCCTGGTTGGCATTTTCCCCACGCCGGGTGCTGGCGGGGCCAAGCTGAGACCGGCTCTATTTAGGAGCAGGGGACATGGGATCCTCTTGGCTCACGGCGGCGGTGGGGAGAGGAGGAGGAGGAGGAGGCGGCAGAAATAGCCCCAGCTGAAAGCTGAGCGCTGGCGAAAGGGCTTGGCACCGGCAGAAATGAGCCGCGCACAGGGAACAGGGAGGAAAAGGGAGAAAAAAAAAAACCTAAAGCCCCAAAGGAATGTTGATCCCGGGCAAAGCCCAGCGGGGAGGAGGGTGAGGGCTGCTCTCAGCCTCTCAGGTGCGTGAATCCGGCCTGTCGTCCCCCCCAAAAAAGGGTGTTTTGGGGCTCAGCGGTGGCCTGGGCAGGGAGATTCGCAGGTCGGAGGGGTTGCATTGGGGTTTCCTTTGCTGTCCCGCTTCCCAGGGTCGCCGTCCCTCCGACACCGCGTCAGTGCAGGGGCCGTGGCCATGGATCGGGGCCCAGGGGTGCCGTGGCGGGGAGCGGGGGGCAGTGGGGCTGTGCGAGGTGCCCCCCACCCCTGGCTTTGAGGCAGCCCTTCTCCTAGCCCTGGCAGTGATGCCGGCTTCGGGTGTCTCCCTCCTATTTCTAGCTCCACGTCAGGCTTCAGACACAAAGCCGAGATATTTTTGCCGTGCGGCATCAGGACCAAACACCTCCAGACTCAGCAACGCCGCAAAAAAACCCTTATTGGGGTTTTTTTGCACCAAACTTCCCTGTGCTTGACCCACAAAGTGCCCTCCTACAGCCCAAGGTTCGGGGGTGCCGTGGCACCCCATTTCTTCACACGCAGGTAAAAAGAAACCTTTGCCAGCTCCTTGGAGGCTGAAAACGGTCCGTTATCCCCCCAGATCCTGGGCTGGAGGCTGCAGGAGTGAATCGGGAATCGTTGTGGGAAATCTCCCATCCTCTGTAGGTTTAATATATTCCCGTCTCGAGGGGTCCAGCGCGCAGGATCCCCTCCTGCGCGTCCGCGTCGGCCATCCACCCCCTCCCCGGCGCGGGTGGGAGCCGCTGACTCATCTGCCCATCGTCTCTCCCCCCCCCATGACGAAGGGGAATTCGTCGAGCGGCTTCGAGGGGCTGCATTGCAGACCCAGACGCGCCAGCAGACAAAAGCGACGCTGCGACGCCCGCGGCTTCCCAGCACAAAGAGCCCGGCCGGCATCGAGCCCATCCATCCTCGACAGGTAAGGGATGGGCAGGATGCGGGTGGAGAGGGATGAAAGGCAAGAGGATGCTGTTTTGGGGAAGAGATTTGGGTGGAGGGGGGCACTGGCACCCCAGGATTTTTTTTTGGGGGGGAAGTAAGCAACAGCCAGCGGGGATTAAGCGGATAAAGGTGTTTTTGCCCCCACGGGACGAGCGGACCACACTGATCCTAGGGGAGATGCTCTTCCCTGGGGGTGACACGCAACGCAGGAGGTTTTTTTTTCCCCCGCATCGATTGCCTTTTCTGGATATTTGAATTTTTTATTTCTTGTCACTAAACTCCCTTCCCCCCCCCCCCTTTGAAGAAGCTTTAAAAGCCATTGTCCGCAACATCCGTCACCGTTAAATAATTCGCCACTGTTGCGCAGAAAGATACCCAGGGATATATCCCCGGGGGGGAGGCTATTTCAAAGCTCTGTGGCTCGGTTTACCCAGGGGGGTGACACAGGAGCCTTTCATAGCCTCTGAGTTACATCGGGAATCTTAAATTTAGCAGCTGGTCACCCCACATCGCACGGACGGGGAGCGAGGGAGGGCGTGATTCAAGGTATGTCTGAATCATCCTTTAGGATTTGGGTTCCCAGGGCTTAAAATGGGGGAATCAGCGGGAAAAGGAGGATATTTTGGGTCAACCAGTCGATTTCTTTTTTCCCACCTCCGTTGCCAAATGCACGGAAGTGAATGACATAATTCTGCCAGGGAAAAGCAAGTCGGCGCGGCAGTGACTCAGCTCAGGCCATGCTGTGCCGGAGAAAAAGCTGAACCACGTCCCCGCCCGCTCTTTCCCAATTCTCCGTGGATCCGGGTGGGGTTGCGGGAGGGGCTCTGCGGCACGGCACGGCGGGATGGCGGACACACAGCCGGCACTGGCGGGGTGGGTGGGGTGCGATGGCAACGCTCAGCAATGCTTCTTCCAGCCCTTTCTAGAGGGTTCAGTCACGGTCCCCCAGGGCGATGTGATGCCACGAGGGCCGGGGAGGGAAGGGACGGCATGGGCTCTACGGGCAGTGGGGGGATGCACAGGGACCCCCCCTCGCTGCCCGCTCTGTGGGGAGCTCGGCACAGGGAAAGGACAAGACCCTCTTGCACGGTTTGGTGGAAAAAGGGTTCATTTGGATCCCGCTTTCTGTCCCTCCTGGCAGAGCGGGATGTGGGGGACAGCCCGTCTTTGCTCCCTGCTGATGCCACCCCACAGGCACGGCAGTGCCCAGGATGGATGTTGGGAGATGCGGTTGGGAAGGGGCTAGCCCCCACCCTGGCCTTCCTTCCCACGCTCCCCTTTGTGCAGATGGGGAAACTGAGGCACAGGGCAACGAGTCCCCTCCAAATTACGACTCAGAGAAGGGCCGTGACCAAGGCCATGGATAAGACCAGTGGCAGGGCTCAAGTCTGCATTTAGACCCAGCCTAGAGTCAAACCTCCATGACACCACACTCTCCTGCCCCATCGATTTTTTGGCGGGGGGGGATTTGGTCAGTATGGCAACACCTGAGAGTTTCGGCCGCTTTGGGGAAGCTGTCCTCCTGTACCTTTGGTAGAGCTTTTCGCCTCCTCTTCTCTCCCCTTGCCCCCTTCGCCTTCACAGCCCGAACATGCTGGACACCATCAGCAGCCAGTACGATTCCTTCATCTACTGGAGGATGCCGATCCCGCGGCTGGACGTGGCGGAGCTGGAGGGGCTGGGGCTCAGCGACGTGGCCCTCTACAAACCCAAAGGAGGGCTGGGCAAGCTCGCCAGCGAGCGGGATCAGGTCAGCCAGGACATCTCCGACGAAGAGGACGGTCTGCTGCAGTTCAACAGCTTTAATTTCTGGAGAGCTCCTATCGCCAGCATTAGCTCGTTAGATTTCGATCTAATTTGAAGCCCTCCTTTCTGCCCTCCTCACCCCCCCTGCCCTCTCCCTCTCTGCTAGGCATGCAAGGATTTGGTTTTGTTGTTGTTTTGGAGGTTGGTTTTTTTTTGCTTCCGGGCAGTTTTTGACATTGTTAATTAACTCAGCAGTTCACCCCAGCCCTGATGGTGGTGGGCTCCCCACAAAACTTCAACCTCTCTCCACCTTCTCCCTCTTTTCTTCCTTTCTTGCAGTAGCGCTGGAAACCCCATGACGGTGCAAGGAGGGGGTAACAGCACAGGGGGCAAATACAAGGGGAGGGGGCAGAAACAGCCACCCCATTGCCCCACATCCACATGCCAGCGGGTGCGGGAGGTGCTGGGAGGTTTCTGCCACCACCCCGCACCCTGCGGCTGTGTGACCGTGGGTGTCCCCGTGCTCTGGGACGAGTGTTTGAGCTCATTTCTCATGTGCTTTTTTAAGAAGCTCATTTGTGCAAAGGGAGCAGCGCAGGACTGATGGGAATCCTCTTCGTTTTGCAGAAAGCATCGTCCCCGCTCCTCTCCCAGGGATGCAGAGACCCTCTGCGCTCCCCTGGCCCAGTTTCTCCAAAAGCCGCTTCGCTCCTTAACCTTCCCTTCGGGATAATCAAGGTGAAAGAGGCAGGGATGTGCTCGGAACACAGGCAAAAACCTCTTTCTTGAAATAAATAATCTCTTTGAGCCTTGTGGCTTGAGCCCAAGCAGGAGAAATGATGGCCAGGAGGGTAAATACACATGGAAATGCTCTGACCTTGCTTGGTGGGGTCAAGGCTGGATGTTCACTGCCTGAAATTTGATTTTTCTCCCTTTTTTATCCCCCGCGTACTTTATCCCAGGTGTGACTCCCTACTGGGACAGAGGCCAGGTGCATCGTGGGGTCCAGATGGGTAACAGGGGCTGAGCTGAAAGATAAGACAGAGAATTTAGTTTGATCTTACCCCGAAATGAAAACGCTTCTGGTTCCCCACCCAATTAATCAACCCCTTTAAAAATAACAATGAAAAAATGCTGCATTCACTCAAGTGGAAGCCTTGCATTTTCCTCGGGGGTTTTCACCTGTGGTCTCCGTGGGCTGAGGTTTATTTCTGAGCATCATCCCAAAATGGAGGGGGGGGGGGAACCCACCCTGAATAATTTTTGGCTTTTAAACAGGTTTTTTTTTTTCCAAGACTGTTTTCTGGGAGAGTGAATGCGACTGGTTTGTCTTCTTGAATGTGCTTTTTGGGGGTTTAATTGGGGTGAAGTTGTGATGTGGAGCATCCCAAAACTGTCCTAAGAGTTGAGGGGGTACGTGGCTGGGGGAAGGCTGAGGCAGCACCTAAAAGGTGCCCCAAAATAGGCAAATATTGGAAAAATCTGCACTCTATTATGAAAATGGAGCACAGCTCTCCTGTAACCTCCAGAAATGACCCAGCCTGCTGACTTTGAACCACCCATGTTAAACCAGAGGTGAAAAATGTAAACTCTCCTATGCAGAGCTGTTTGATTTCTGTGTTCCCAGCTGGGAAAACCCGCAGAAGTATTTATTATGAAACTTTAAATAAAATGATTTAAAAACATTCACATTCCTGTGGACACTTAAAAAAATTCATGTAGACCGGCATCAAGTTCTTTCCGTAATTTGCCATTAAATTGTTTTAAATCTTTTTATGGTGAGCTGAGAACTGACACGAGAACACATACCCATGTGTATTTGCAAAGGCCGTGGAGGATTTAAGTGTGGAGAAACTAAGCCTAAGGGATTATTTTAAGAACGTTAAGGATATTATTTAAACTTCAGCTTTTCCAAACCCCACAGGAAAACGTCCCAGAGGAAACCCAGAGAAGAAGGAGGCCCCAGGGTTTCACATTTACTCCAAAACGAGCACTTGGAGTGTGTCAGAGGCACCTGAGGGGGTAACGCACCACAGAGAGGGGGGCTTCAGCACCCCGAGGGGGGACAATCCTAGACAGGAAGGCACTCAGAGGAGACAAGAGACACACAAACTACTTACATACACAAATCTATTTATAGACACAGATCTATCGAAGGGCCGAGGGCTCTGCGAGGCGTGAGGACCAGCCCCGCCGCCTCAGGGAGGCGCCACCGCCGCCGCCCTTTTATACTTGGCGCCTAAACGCCTCTGCCGGAACTAACTACAGGGGCGCATCATCCTCTTCCGCGGTTAGCGCCACCGGTCGCTTCTTCCTGCTATCCTTCCGCTAGAGAAAATACTCCCCTTTTAGAGCTCCCCCGTTCTCGCCGCCCTCCCCCAGGCCTCTGGACGGGGAGGCGGCCGGGGAAAAGAAGGAGGAATCCGCTAAGCCCGCCCCGTGCCCTCTGCGACAGAGCGAGGGGACGTCCGATCTGCCCTTCCTCCGCCGACGGCGACGGACTCTTTTGCTGCCGCTCGAGATATCCTTCCGCCGCCACCTCCCAGCCTCGCTTCCGGGTCGGCCATTTTGTGTGGCCGCGGCGGGAGGGGCGGGAACAGCCCCGAGGGGGGGGGTGAGGGGGGAGCGAGGGGGGCGGTGCCGCGCGCCGGGAACAGCCGCGTGCCTGGGGGGGGGCCCGAGCCGCCGCGTGAGTGGGGCTGAGGGGTGGCGGGGGGGGGAACCCCATGAGAGGAGGGGGGGGAGGCGAGGGGGATCCCCCCTCATGAGGGAGGGGGTTGGCGGGGTGAAAGGGAGACCCCCCCGTGAGGGAAGGGGTTGGGGGGGGTGAAGGGGGACCCCCTGTGAGGGAGGGGGTTGGAGGGAGCCGCTGTGAGGGGCGGTCTTGGGGGTCTGAGGAGGGGGGACCCCTGTGAGGGAGCAGTGGCGGGGGCCGGTTTGGAGGGGATGGGAACGGGGTGTCCCGTCCCCCCCCGCGGGGGGGTGTTTTGGGGGTCCCGTCGGGGTGTCCGTATGGGGGCGGCACGGGGGGGAGCAGGAGGGACCCTGAGGGGTGTCCTGGCGCGGGAAGGAGGGTCCCTGCCCCGGGGGAGTGCTGAGAGGACGGACCCCTCTCGGGGAGAGCCGGGGGGGTCCTCGACCGGGGCAAGGGAAAGGGCCCTCCTGTCCAAGGAGGGGGGGCTCGGGAGTTTTGGGGGGGGTCTTGAGGCAGGTCTGCAGAGCTAACCCCACACTGGCTGTTCAGAGGGAGGTGGAGGGTTCTTGAGAAGCGTGCTCGTTCCTTTTTCTTCTGAAATGCAGCGAAGGGGAGGTGGAGGACTTTGTCAACAGTAGTCCAAGCTGCGAATACTGTAAATAACTTAAAAAAGAGAGAGGGAGCCTCAGACTTAAATCCTCCCTGAAAGCATCCAGCTGGGAAGAGAGTAGGAGTGCAAGGAGAGGCCTCCAAATAATTAATAAGTGACAAAGGTTCAGTTTAATATGAGAAGAGAAACTGATCTGTTTTAGTAATGATCCAGCTTCTCCTTTTTTTTCCAAACACACCCGGAGTGGTAAACTCCGGTCTCACAAATACGTAAGCTGATGGTTAACTTTGTGAACGCAGAATTCAGTGCAACTACTCATGCCCGGAAAACATGCAAGTGTTTTCAGCGTGGGCGACGAGAAGGAACATTTAAAAAATACTGTCTGTCCCACAAGAAATGCAAAAGGGGGAAAAAAAAAAAACCCAAACTGGAAAGTCCTAAAAGGCAGAGGGGTTGTGGTAGTCAAACACATGCATCGTAAATGCATCAAAGGTCCTGATTGCAGGGTAAACTCTGAGTAGCTGCTCTGGGCTCTTGACTTCCAAGCCTCAGGTGTTGCACGTAATAACTGCACGCCTGGAAAAAGCTACAAGTTCAAAATAGTCTTATAAAGTGAGATGCGTTTGCGGAGGGAGGTGATGTGGGCAGTGTATCCTGATGAGATTTAGGGGTGAGGTTTGCTGTTTGGCTTTACTGATAGCTGGTTCTATTGGTCACTGAGGACAGGGTGGGATGTTTCTCTTGAAAGAATAAGAAAGAAAGAAAGAAAGAGAGCTTTCCAACTATTTCATAGATCTGTAATGGAAGAAATTGAAGGAAAAAATCAGTCGAGAGCCTCGGTGCTGTTGGAATCGCTGTTATGCTGGGTGGCACGGTGCCTCTTTGCACAGACATTCGTTTGTAGCCGCTTGCTGAACGTTGTACATGGGTTAATGGATAGACTTTAAAGTCAGTCTTTGATAAGACTGGCATACCAGTGTAACCCTATCGTTGAGAAAAATGCTGTAGTTCACTATTGCCATAATTATGCTATGCTTTATGTAGCTTGGAATAGAGACACTGTTGTCTGGTACGTTGAGCACAGCTTTTGGGTTTTGCTCCTTTTATGACCTTGAACAAGTCACTGGAGGATAAAACCTACCAAGGTTTGTTTTATCCTCTACCAGCAGAGAACAGGGATAGTTCCCCCATGCTTAGCTGCTAGTGCTGGGGTCAGAGGGAGTGTCTCGGAGATTAAATCATGTTCTTAAAGCGCTTTAAAAATCAAAATGATGTTGTGCAAGGAGCGCGAACAGCTTTGCCGTTGCTTTTATAGGTTCTGCTGTTGGAACTGAATCCACATGGGCAAGTCTTTGTGTCCGTGCAAAGCGCTGTTGAGGTAAGCAGGATTTTGCAGGAGCTCTGGTGGCTTGTGGTGTCTGACCTGGTTGCTGACCCTGTGTGCTGCCTTCTCTTGATGTTTCAGGGCACGGGACTGAAAAATACGATGAATATTTATGCCTCTTTATTGGTCGTGTTGGGCCTAGTTCTGTATGGGAAGACAGTGTCTCCAGATGGGCCGTAGTTGTACAGCGCTTTTAAAATGTCTCTGCCTCACTGCTTTTTGTTTGTTTTCCATTTCTTGCTCCCACCTTTTAAAGCAGCTTTCGGCAAATACTTGTTCCCATGTATAAAGATGTCCTTAGTGGACCTAGGGAAGAGGTTGCTAGAAGCAGCTCGCAAAGGCGAAGATGACGAAGTGCGAAAGCTGATGGCAAGCGGTGCTCCCTTCACCACTGACTGGGTACGTCGGAGGAATAGGCGTTGGTTTTCTGTGTGAAACAGGTTGCGTGTGTGTTCTTTAGGGCTGGACCTGAAGGATACAAACGGAAATTGGAGCAGTAAAACCAGAGTGTGGATTGGCAGAAAATGCATCTCTGGATTTCTGTGGCGCAGCAGATTCCAGATGAAGCACTTTAAAAACCAAGACCTTCCTCAGGCAAAGATGGAATTGATATTTGTGTAAAGATTGATCTCTGCTTAATGCACGAGAGCACAATCATAAGTACCGTGCTGTCCCGGACAGCAACGTATATAGGGTTCGATGCTTTAAGAAGTGCAGTTCTCAACAGCTGAGATAAATGGTGAGTCAAGTCAAATTGGAAGAACTGTTAAATCTCTCAGCGATAGGAAGTTCTTTCAAGAATGCTTCATTTAATTGTTTAAACTCTCTCAATCAAGAAACTCATCTTTGTGGTTTTTTTTTTTTTCCCTTAAAAAACCAAAACCCTGAAAATAAACCAGCCCATCCTGGGTTGGAAAGGAAATAAAAGCTTTAATGAAACTGAAGAATAACAGTTGGATAAACAGGGAACCAGAGTATAATGAACAAGCCATCGGTAGCCATTTTCCATCACCAATTGTCTTCATTTCCTGACTTACCAGTCTGTTCATTCATAGTTTTGTGAGATGGAGGAATTAACCGTATCGAGAGGAGCAGAGCTTAGTCATATTGTAATACTGCCCTTTTCTAAACAGCGGTGAAATGATCTGTCATGATATGGAAATGGCAGAGCTGTTCCACTGTGGTTTGGACAAGAAGCAGAGTGGTGCTCAGGGGATAAATTAGTGGCACAGTGGAGAAAGTAAAGCATATTTGATCTTCAAGTTATCAGATAACATAAAGATCCCTAAAAAGTTTAATGTTTATCAGGAAAATTATTGGTTGTGCAGCCCCCTTTTTCTGAGTGGAGGAAAAAAAAGGTTAAATTAATTTCTTCCAGAAGCTTTGTCATTCCAATTACTGCCGGACATACACATGGCGATTACTGTGCCTGTCCTCTCTTGCTGTGAACTGACAGCAGCTCTTCTAAATTAACACGCAGCTTGGGACGTCGCCTCTTCACCTCGCTGCCCAGTACGGCCACTATTCGACAGCAGAAGTGCTGCTTCGAGCTGGCGTTAGCAGAGATGCCCGAACAAAAGTGGACCGGACGCCACTACACATGGCTGCGGCTGACGGACACACTCATATTGTAGAACTGCTAATTAGGGTAAGTACAGTAGATTAGGTATCACTTTAAGGCTGGTCTAAATGGTCCTTGGAGTTAAGTGTTGATGTCCCTGTTTAAATGCTAGCGCAGGCACCGCCTTTAAGACATTGAGAGAAGGCAGCGTCCAGACAGGTACCGCTTATTTCTTTCAGAACGGGGCTGATGTAAATGCCAAGGACATGCTGAAAATGACCGCTTTGCACTGGGCGACAGAGCACAACCACCGGGACGTTGTAGAGCTGCTCATCAAATACGGAGCTGATGTCCATGCTTTCAGCAAGTTTGATAAATCAGCTTTTGATATTGCTTTGGACAAGAACAATCCAGAGACTCTGGTAATGCTACAGGTAGGTTGAGGAAGGAGAAGCTTGTTGGTCATTCTCTGACCCACAGCTGTATCTGCGCTAGAGTGAGAGGGATCCTGTCGTGTCTGTTGGGGCCGTTTTCTGTTCGCAGAGAGAACTAGAAATACGGAGGTGCATGAGGTTTGTATTATTTCTAGATCGACCGGTGTGTGCCTGCTAGGACTCAGTGGGTGATGGGGTTTTATTGCCATGCATCTTGCGCGGTTGTAGCGTAAGTTGCCAAGCTGAGGTGGCAGTTTTGTCACAGCTTTTGCACTGGTGTCCCTGACGTGCTGCAGAGAGAAATAATCTGCCTCTCAAATGTTTCAAGGATGCTGAATACCACAGAAAGCGTGACGAATGTATGCCTGACCCCACTCTCTTTCCTAGGAAGCAATGCAGAACCAGGTGAACACTCATCCAGAGAGAACGGATCCCATCACCAACACTGTGACTCTCACCTCGCCATTTATTCTTGCACCAGGGGAAGTTCTCAATCTCGCTAGTCTCGTCTCTTCAGCAAATGCCAAAACAACCTCAGGTAGGGTTTTATGTGACCTTGAGTGGGAGTGTCTTGAAAAAAGTTCCTAAGACTGCTTACCAGTAGGGGGCAGATGGTCATTTAGTAGAGGAAAAATGAAATACAGCCAAACACACCCAACTACTGCTTCCTGCCCCAGAATATTTTTGCCGTCGAAGGTAACAGAGCAGATTTCTAGCTGATGTAAATAAAGGTGGTTCTGCTGGAAGTGGCAAAGCTCTGCTGAGCTCGGCTGTGGGTCTGCTCCGGGTCTGTTACAAGCAACAGAGCTTGAGAAAATGGATTTGGCTGATTGCAGCAGAGGACTAATGAGAATTATTGCCTGTGCCAAATCCTGAGCACTGCAGAGCGGTTGGGGAATGGTTTGCTTTGTTCTTTACTGGCTTCAAGCGTTGAATTAATGTTTTGCTATATATAAATGTTGAGTAAGGAAACTGCAGAATAAGCAGGTCTGTTGGGTATGTAGCTTAGTCCTTATTTCTTCTGTCCCACATGTTAGATGGAAATAATTAGGTTCCTCATTGTTCTGTGAGCCTTATTTTGGTGGGGAAAACACTTTTAACTTAAGGCTGAGTGCGAATTCTTTTTGTGTAATTCCAATTTTCATAATAACTCTTAAAGTGAATTTTCTGTATTTGGGAAATCCAAACCATTGTTTCTTTTCAGTCTCAAGGAGGCTACTAAATGCAAGTGTTGTGAAGCTATTTGGCCTCATCCTGCAAACACTTCTGCATGTGAGTAATTCTTTGGTTAGTGGGACTGTTCACATGCGTGAATGTTTGCTTATTAGCTAGAGAGTGCTTTTAAAATCCCCGATACTGATGTTCTGCGGTCCCACCCAGACCTCTCTGCCTGTGCCTGGCCACAGCGACTTCAGCAACGCTCCAGACTTGCTCTCAAAGCTTTTGGGGCTGCTCGCAGCTTTGAGGCACTGACAAATCCTAATTTAGAAGGGGAAGAATGACCGAAAATGTTCCTGTTCCACCTGTGAGGAAACTGCAGTGTGACTGGTGCACAATGTCTTCGGTCAAGGATATTCCAGAAACTCAAAGGGGCATAAAACTTGGGATTTTTGTACCCCGGGAGATGCTCTGGCCACGGTCAGTGTCACTGTCTCTGCAGACGGATCTGGCTCTGCCTGGAAGCCAGGTAGGAGTCAGAGAGGCCAACGCCCTGCTGAAAGGCTGTTAGTTGAAATCATTCTTCTTTTTGTATCGCCTCCATCCCTTTGATGTGGAAATCAGTCCTGTCCTCTCTCTGCCTTTGTTTTGCTGGGCTAAGCAAGCCGGTCACCCCGAGTCCCTTGAATCGCCCGTGGCGTGTGGGTGAGCGGCCGCAGGCAGCGCTCCAGCTGCGCTCTTGGCACTGGCCTCGTAAATCCCCATCTCTCACCGCACCTCTCCTCACGTATCCTGCAATGTAATCACCTTTTTCAGTGCCACAACACGGCGGTGGCTTATTGTCCACGTGTGACTGGACTAAAATACCCTGGGTTTTTCCCCCCACGACACTTCAAGCACCGGTAATAGCCGGTCAGCGTGAAAATAGCCAGTGTCTCCTGAGTTTTTTTTCTCATTTCCCACAAGAGGGCATCAGCGACTGCACCTTCGTTATAACAAAAATCTCTTATTTAACACTTACAGCTAATAATTGTTCGTGTCTCTCTTAAATTCCCTATGTCTTCTTCTGAAGAAATCTGGTCACAAGCTGCTGAAAACAGTCACTAGGCCTGTGGTATTTTCACATGCCTAGCCCACAGCCTTCTGAAAGTATCGTTCTTTGAAAATGAGTCCCTCGATAACCTTTGTAAAATCAGGAGCCGGTGAGAAAGAGAGAAAATAGGTTGCAAGGGTTAAGGCTGGGGAACTTTGGATGAACTTCCCTTTGTATGCTTATAATCTATTTATCTACGCTGGCAATGAGGTACAGGATCTCTTTTTTTTTTTTTTTTTTTTAAAGAGGACTTGTGAGTTATATGCACTGAGTTTGCGCCCGTTTAGTTAATTTCCTGTTCCATTCTTATTAAGTCTGCCTTTGAATAGGAATTACTATGGTCAATTGGAGGAAGAAACATTGTTTTTTTGAACCCAGAAGACTTGTTTATCTCATTCAAATCAATACCCCGTTGCAGTAACCGTGGCCTTTCCGTTACTGAACCTGAGAGGGGAGGAAGAAAGGACCTGTGTGCCCAGTACATTGAAATCAAGTGATATACGTAGCCAATTTCTGCGTTTGAGCAAAAGGCTGTTAACTGACTTGTGCTAAAACGTTTGGTCTATGAAGTAATGCTGAAGACTGAACTTGGAGACTTTCCCAACTGAGGAAGAACTTGGGTGCTGTAATTTACTCATAATAGCAAATGAGTTTAATATCATCTTTAGGTTTTGCAATTTTTGAAAGTTCCAGTACGACACGAAGCCAAGTAATTACGTGCGTAGCAACCGCTCTGCACAACATTACAGCAGTCAGACTCCAGCACGTCTGTGAGTGTCATCAGGCAGCGTGGCTGCATCTTGAAAAGCCGTCCACGTCTCCAGATCGAAGCTCGGCATGCCAAGTAGCCCGGCAGACAGCCTGCCTTTCTCTAGTTCTTACAATAAAGCTGGAGCAAATCGGTTCACGTTTGCTGTTCTTTTTGTTACGCGATTCAGAAATAACTTAATGAAATATTTGCTTTCGATTCAATTAAAATTATCATAAAATATTCGGAGTGGGTACAGTCTGCCCTAAAGTAGCATCAAAGCCCTTTTTACAGTTAGTAGAGGCACCTCTCATGAAAAATGATCTGTACCACCTCCCTTTATTGACCATTGGGAGCCCAGAAAATACTTCATACCTGGTGTCGTCATCTCTAGATGACAAAACTGTTGCATTCTGTATTCACTGTTTAGATATGGCAGGTCCTGACAATCCTTCAGTTTGCCCTCATCTTTCCCAACCAGGTGACTCGCATGTCTCGACGGTGCAGTTTTCCAATTCAACGACCTCCGTGCTTGCCACGCTTGCGGCCCTCGCTGAAGTATCGGCACCGCTTTCCAACTCAAACAGAGACACAGGTAGGGGCAACGGGTCGGATGCTGATCCAAATTTGTGTAGTTCTAGCGAGTATCTTGCGAGGAAATTGAAGGAAATTTGGGATGTGGAAGTGAATTTGCCTTCTTTCAGAGTAAGGGAGAGGTGATGATAAATACTTGTGAAGCAGTGGGTTAATTTTGTTTATTTATTTAATCCCAGTTCAAACTTAATTAAAAAAACAGCAACTGTTACCCATAGAAGTAACTTAATTTTTATTAACCAGCATGTCTGACCCTGACATCACAGTACGTTGCTCTTGATGTGCTTTAACAGTTACATAAAAAAGAAAAAAAAAACCCAAACCCAGCGCACCAGAACATGGGTTTACTTTAACATATAAACGTAGATAAATATTTGTTTAAGAAGGAAATTGTCTGAAATGTTTTCTGTCCCCAGTTTGCTGTAACATGTTGGTAGTCAACAAATGTTTTGAGTCTCTTGAGGCTCTGGTAACTTTTTCTTATGGAAAGGATTGGGCGTTTTTTGTGTTTGCGTTGTTTTTATGATCTTTTATGGTATGTTTGTAGAGTGTAATGTTTGACCTTTAATTAACTTCACATTTAGAAATTTGATAAAGTTTATATAACCCTTTCACCTTGGAATTCATTTATTTTCCCCAAAGCTAAGCGTTTTTCCTAGAATCTAGAGACGAGCAATTTGACTTCTTTAAGCTGCCGGTGCCACACCGCTGATTCCTTGACCTGTGGTGCTCGAGTGTTTTCCTCTTTGGCACCCAGACCGTGTGTGGCAGGTCAGATCCCCTCTGTTTCCTGCGCTTGCAGCGTACGCTGGGAGCAGGATGCAGCCGAGGGTTTGCGATCCTGATTATTTGTGCGAGCCGTAAGTCACACAAAAAGTGTCCCAGGGAGTTGAACCGGTCTGCGGTCATCCGGCCAAACTAAACAGCCTCCTCATGGTTGCTTTGGCCGTGCTGGTGTGGACGGGGCTCTTGAGGCATGAGGGGTTTTTTGCGTGTGGTTTGTCTTCGTTAGAGCTGGGGGAAGGGTCATGGAAGGAAGCTTTGCAGAGCCGGGTCTGCTTAACAGCTGCCTCCAGCTCCAGGCTTTTTAATTTGATTAATATGCTTGTGTGCTAGTACTTACTAATTTACACAAAAATGCTGATTTTACGCTAGAAGACTTGTTTTCTTTCCCCTACTAAGGCTTACTCTGTTTCCAGATTGTTTTTCATAAGAAGGCATCCCAGGAGTCTCAAGCTGCTTACTTGAGCTTTTTCACTAGACTTCAGTTTCTATTCAAGGAAGAGAGAAGGAAACGCTGACTTTTTTTTTGGCACTTTACTTTATTTCTCAAGGTAAGACGGAGGAAATAGTGGAAGCAAATTCTGTCGATTCTGCCATACAACAAGTGGTTGGCAGCGGAGGGCAGCGCGTCATCGCCATTGTAACAGACGGAGTTCCCCTGGGCCAGCTGCAAACAGCCATCCCCACCAGCGGCCTCAGCCAGCCCTTCATCCTAACCATGCAAGATGGGCAGCAAGGTAAGGAGGAGCTGAACTCGGAAGGCAGCGCTGAGGATTAACTTCAAAAAGGAAAAAAATAACTGCTGCCTGTGAAGCCTGTCGAGCCCCGCAGGGCAGGCGGCTGGTGTGACCTGGCTTGTCGGCGCTGTGGTGTAACGGATCCGTGCCTGACCGCTGGGCTCCAGGAGGGGTTAAAATGTCTGTGTGACTTATGTCAGCGGGAAAGCTTGCCAGCGACTTGTTTGTAGCTTAATACACATTCACGGTGCTACGCTTTAATATTTTGGTCTTTGCGTTAAAACCAAACACCTTTGGTAGAAGGTTGCAGGAGGAGAAATGCCAAGTTAGCTGTTGTCTCTTTGGCAGCCGGGCAAAGACGATTCCTTTATCTCCTGGTGAACTTCCTGGTCTGGGAGTAAATCACTTGGCCGATGAAACTGCAGCCTGTTACCTTTAGCAATCGCTCCATCGTTCTTGTAAAACTTAGTATTAGATCATTAATATCAGCTTAAATACACCTTTTCCTCCCATAACTCCGTTATATCGCCTAGGGCAATACAATCTATCAATTTTACAAGGCAAAAGTAAATCGCGTTCGGTAAAGCTCCAGAGCACTCGTACAGTGAATTTTTGTTTCCTCAAGGGCTGTAATTCATCAGCCTTGTCTGCTACTGACAGTTCTTTAGGCATGTCCTAGGTTTATTCGATTATTTGGATTAACGTTGGTGCAGAAAAAGAGGATTAGGAAGCAGAGCAGCTCTCCTGTAACACGCATGCAGTGTTACAATGTGAGATAGGTTACATCAATTCTGTTTACGGACTTCACGAGTGAAAAGCAATTTTCTAAAGCTGTTAATTATTCAGAATTATTTACCAAATTACTACAAATAATCCTGGCTTGTAACCCACTCTTGGACTAAGGAAGACAAAGGGAGAACTGTTTAGGTAGAGCTACCTTCAGTAGCTCACGTGGTGTGTTTCTCCTCCTTGGTTGGACGAATTCTTGCTACTGGCTTCCCGAAGTGAAAACCCATGTTTGCAGATTTAAAATGTGTTTATTCTCTGGAGTATTTGCAGCTCTTGCATGCGCTTAAAGCTGATTCGGAGCTTAGCCACTGGGACTGTCTGTACTGGGAATTTTCGAGAAGAGCTTTCTATTCCTCTTGCTTAGCCTGTCTTGGCTATTAATTGCATTACTGAGGCATCAGAATGATAGTTTTTTACCTCGCATGTTTTCTAAGATGCAAATCTTTGACTTCAGAGTCTGTCAGCCCCGTTGTGGTGAAATTCTCAAGTATTTCAGAAACCTGAATAAAGGAAACTGGAAACCCAGTCCAGAGTTTCTCTCCTCTCCGGGAAGACTTCGGCATTGCCGATCCACAGGTCTCCTCTTTTTCTCCAGAACCACGCTGATGCACTGACTTCAGAGAAGTCTTTCGGGAAACATCTGTGCAAAAGCATGTCTCACACTGTATGATTTGTCGCCTTTTTAATTTTCCAGTTTTAACTGTACCTGCTGGTCAGGTTGCAGAAGAGACTGTTATTGAAGACAGAGATGACGCAGAAGAGGAAGAAAAGCCACTGGCCAAGAAGCAAAAAGTGGAACAAAACATAGATGACTCGAAGGAAGACAAGGTAGATACTCCTGCTTGTAACTTTGATAGCCGCCGTCTCCTGCGTGTTTCTCTGCTGTGCTGAGGATGTCGGGCTCCCGGTCTGCCAAAGCCACCTCAGAATAGAAACGAGCTGCGCCCTGCTCGGCTGAGCCCGGGGATGTCTCTGTAACAAACTCTGCTGGGTGGTTCTCTGCTCTTCCCGCACATGCTCCTGCGTTAGCAATGAACACGCAAGCGGCTGGGAGGAGCGGTGCTCAGTCGGGTATAGGTAGGAGGAAAAGAGCTAGCTAAATCACTTGTTGCCGTTTTGCCTATGCTGAAGCTGTAGCTCAGGGTTTTTAGATGAATCGTGGTCGTTTACTGAGATTATTTAGGATTTCCTGTAGAAGCACAACGCGTGGGCTGGGTGTAAGCCAAGTCTCAGCTCTTCATAAAGCAGCAGGAACGACTCTCCCATCACTCTGTTGGGGAAGAAGAACGTTCTTCTCGATTGCCTCTCAACTTTTCAGCGCCAGTAGCTCTTTATTTTTCATGCGTCTTGGTTACACCTGCTTCCAACCTTTGAAATTCATCATGGTGAGATCATGTGTAGCTTCCCAGCCCACCTCCCTGCCCGCTGTGGGGACACCTGCCAGCCGGTTTGTGCCTCTCCGTGGCCCGGTTGCCTGTGGTGACCTGCGAGGAGCAAGCCAGTTGAACAGAACTCGACCCGAGCACGTTTCTAGCGCCGCCTTAGAGCCTTTGGCTTTTGTAACTCGTAACTGTTGGAGTGCTTGCACACCCCGCTTCCTTCGTGTCGCAGGTTGGGCCTCCATCGTGGGCTCTCTCAACTTTTGTTTTCTGTAGGACAGCGTTGAAAGGGAAGTGCTACAGCAGCAGTTGCAAGAGGCGAACCGGAAGGCTCAGGAATATCGTAGCCAGCTCATAAAGAAAGAGCAAGAGGCGGAAGAGTACCGGCTGAAGCTGGCAGCCATGGTGAGGCAGCAGCCCAACGGAGCTGAGGTGACGGTGCTCGAAGAGGTCGCCGAGGTCGACCCGCTTGTGGTAACCTCAGAAGACATCAAGGAATCCGTGCTGTCCATGCTGGAAACGGATCAGCCAACTGATATTGCTGTGGAAACTGTAACCTCCTAATCCTCGGTGATTGACTGGGTTTTGTAAAGGAAAATAACTTTTTTTGGTTGTTTTTTTGTTTTGGTTTTTTTGTTAAATAAGGTGCTGTTGGCAAGCGGTGTTGAGAGCAGAGGGCTGTTGCCAAAGCCACCCCATCGCCGGGGGTAGAAGCTTCTCCAGCCGCTTGCAGCATAACTCTGCTTTCAGCGCGGTGCCAAAAGGTGCTTTTAAAGCTTGACCTTGAGAGATTGGAAGCTTTTTAACAAAATTTTAGCCAGAGAGTGACCTGACGGCTTATTCGGTGATGTCAATACCTGCATTGTTGGGGAGTGGAAAAGAAATACCTCATTGCCAAAGCAGCTGGTATTAGCTCTCAGCTGCCTGGAAATTACAGCACTGAAAAGAGACTTTCTGCAGTAACCTGAGGTGTTCGCTCCCTTCTGCGAGGTCGAGTGACCGGAGCTGCACCTTCAGAAAAAGTAGTCTCTTGGGGTGTTGCTTTAAAATCTTGAGAGGTGCGGAGGGGATTTCCCCTTTCAGCCAAAAAGTGAATTACACGTTCTTTTTCTTCCAAAACTATGAATCCTTTTGATTGAGGCAACCTTCAATGCAAGAGCGAAGGCCGGGCTGAACGTCTGTCAGCCGGAGCATTTCACGCTATCGGGGAATACTATGCTTCGCCCTCTTTGTTTCAGGAACAATTTGGGGGAGCTCTTCGTCAGACCCCTTAATTACCCAAGGGGATAGCAAAAAATTCCTCTTCAATTTTATGATATTTAGTCAAATGTTCTATTTGACACTTCTGCGCTGACCAGTAGCGTTAACTGATTATATACGCAGAACTATACGTACGGCAGCTGCTGCAAGAGAGCTTGGGAGTCGAGCTGTCCCTGGAGATACGTATGTCACTTTTATTTTGTACTAAACAGTTTTTATTTTTAAAGATACTAAAACCTTTTTTAACAAGCAGCTGATCTTGTTACTGAAACGTTTGTCTTTTTTTTTACTCTTGGCGGGCCTGTTTAGTGCAGGGATCCGTTTAGTACAGCGGATTATGGGTTTCAAAGACAGCAGGGAACTGATTGGAAGCACCCCGAATAATCGGGTGGAGCTTGAGAATGAAAGATTATCAAGTGAAGTTTAGAAAAATACCATAAACGAGTGAAGTTTAGAAAAACAGCCATCACGCAAGCTGTGCCGTCGGTCGCAAAAAGGTTATAATGGCGAGGAGTGGCTTGCAGCTCCGAGGCCCCAGCAGCTGGCCTGCTCCCTGAGAGTCTCTTCGCGCGAGATAAAAATTTATCACTCTTTTGGCCCGTAGTTCATTGGTTTGGGGTTTGTTGGGGTTTTTTGCCCTAGTTTTGTAACTGTTGGCGGGATTCAAGGTAATAATTCAATGTCACGGTCCTTGCATTGCGTTTTGCCCTGCTATTTCCAAGCGTGTCCAGATAATACGGTTTTCTGTTGGTTCAGGTACTGCCTTTGTTAACGTTTCTTTGCCGATAGATCGGCCGTATCGTGACGTCGGAGACGTAATGCGGACTAACGAGTTCATAAAGGTATGAGCGTACAGTCACGGCTCTGAAGGCATTTCTCACCCCCGAGAGGAAACTGCTTTTCACCCTAAAATCAGTCAGTTCCTGGAGGTTGGGCCCGAAAAGGAAGGTGGGATCTGCCGAAACCCCGTCTTCGGCAACGTTTCACAGCGTTTCGCCGGTTGGGTTCGCCAGCGAGCGGTAGGAGAGGAAGGTTTACGTGACTGTTACTGTAAAGGCTTCGTGAGACTTGCTGGGTTTTGAGAATCTAAGTGCATTTATTTATAACCAGTGTAGCTATATTTATAAATAAGACTTTTTTATCTTTTTCCAAAAGATGGTTTGAAGAAGGCTTTAATAATTATTTTTTATCGATGAATGTTTGGAGAGACTCGGTTCCTGGTTATCGATTACTTCAGCGTTTCCTCGCTGACTTTAAGCACGTGTTAAGTTATTTTCTTTTGTTCCCCAGAACACTGACAATTTGGGTTTGTTTGAACTTAAAATCTGCGTGAGAGGGTTCGAGACGGTGTTAAAGTAAATCCAGGCAGATTCTTCTAATACCCGGAAGCGTTTACGGATGTAAAGGGACACTGTCAACTTTGGCTTTTACATTTTGCCTGAAATTTGTGCTTATTATTTGTAAATTTGAAGAGCTCGGCAGCTGTAGTGTGTATAAACGCTGTGTTGTGCCTTCGACAGCACTGCGATTCTCAGCGATTTCCATCCTTCCCCTGAAAAGGGTTGGTTTTGCCAAAAAGCCCCTTCAGCTGGGAAACAAACTTCCCCTTCAGAAGAGGAGGGGAAAAAAAAAAAAGTCCGTGGCGCTCACGGTAACTGCATTTGGTTTATAGAGTTGGAACAAATAAAGCTGACAGTGTTCTTGCTGCTTCGCCTTGTGGGGGGGGAAATCACACGTTAATTTTATGTTTGGAAGCACTCGCGTACGGGGTCTGAACAAAGACGAGGAGAACTTGATCGCCGCCCAAATTCCGAAAGAATTTAAACCCGGCTGCATCCTCTGCTCTTCCACAGAAAGGATTTGGAGCTTTTTAAGCCAAGACCAGCAATTTTCTGGTCGGTGCGTAGTCAGCTGTGGCAGCGTAGGGCTGTTGTGAGCGGGTAAATAACCTCCCACGGGAGTCCGGGCCGGACTCTGCCGCGTCAGGGCTTTTCTCACCCACGCCTCGCGCCACTTTCACCGGCGAGCGCAGGATCTGAAGAGGTTAAAGGCCAAACAAACCCCTTCGCTCCCGAAGGCTGCGCTCTTACCGAGGCAGAGCAGCCGAGCTCCCCTCCGCCCACACATCCAGCCCCACTTCCCCTCCGCCGCGAGCTTGGGATCGCATCCGCGCTCGCTTGAGTGCTCGTGCGGGCGGGAGAATCCCGGCCCGCTTCCCGGGGACGCCGATGCAGAAGTTGCGGTCTTAAAATGAGCGTGTGTTGTTTCTCCTCGGTGGAGGAGGTGGCGTGGCGCTAACGGAACCAGTTTGGGTTTGATTAGACATCTATCTCCCTCTCGTTGGCAGTAACCAGCTCTAACCGGTTCCCATTCTCCTAAATCGGAAGCAGGGCGTTGTAAATCCGGCGGGGATGAGCGGAGGAGGTCACGGAAACGCAAACTAGATCCTCTCTAGACGACCACGAAGGGGAATAACAAACCCTGGGAGTTAAGCTGAGCATGGCGCGGGTCCCCCGGAGACCTCGGCCGGGGCCTTCCCTGTCCGTACCCCCCTTCCACCCCGGCCCATCGCCCGCGGGGCGCTTCTTGGTGCCAAATCTGATTATTTCTTTAATCTCGCCTTTACCAGATCGTTTTCCCCCGTGCCAGGCGCAGCGCCGGGGTATTTATCGCAGAATAAATTGCCGCTTCACGGCAGCAGGTCCCTTGCGGACCCCGTTAGCGCTGTGACGAGGAACCAAGCGCTCGGACCCCTTTTCTACTGAGGGTAAATGTTTGGAAATGTGGAAATTTCAACGTTTATACTTTTTTTTTTTTTTTTTTGTACTATGTTTCTTAATAAAATACCACGACCTCCGTCAGCAGCTTTGCTTTACCCCTGGTGTCAGCCCTGTCCCCCTAAGTCAGCGCACTGCCACCCCCTTTGTGTCCCCTGATGTCTCGTGTGCCACCGTCTCTGCGGGGACGCCCCAGGGCCACCACGCTGGGCCTCCACCCTGTCCCCGAGCTGGGCTCAGGGCTCTGGTGGCACCTTCCCCCCCACCTTGTCCCATCCCACTCTTGTCCCCCCTCGTCCCCGACAGAGCCAGGCGGGCACCGGCGGAGGAGCGACCACGTATTTAATTGCCGCGGCCGCCGCGGGGCCGAGCCCTGGTCCTACACGGTAGGACGAACCGAGCTCTGGCGTGGAAAGCCGCCGTGTCCCATGCCCTTCCTGGTGTCCCCACGGGGGGGGGGGGGCTGCGGCCATCGGCACGGGCGGCGGCTCCAATGACCCCCAAAGCAGCGAATAAATTAGAAAGGATCAAAAACAAAGCCCTGGGAGATGGGGACATGGGGACCCTCGTCACCCCAGGCTGGGACATGGGGACTCTCGTCACCCCGGGCTGAGAGATGGGGGTGGCTCAGAGTTGCGGGGATCCTGTCACCCTGGGCAGGGAGACGGGGTGGCTCGGGGACACGGGAGCCTCATCACCCAAGGGAGGGAGATGGGGGCAGCTTGGGGACACGGGGACCCTCGTCACCCTGGTGGGGGCCAGCCTGGGGACACAGGGACCCTCGTCACCCCGGTGGTGGCCAGCCTGGGGACACAGGGACCCTCATGGCTCAGGACATGGAGCCGGGCAAGCGGGGACCCTGCCACCCACGGCAGGAGGACAGGGATGGCTCGGCCCCCCCCCCGCCAGCCACAGCAGGGGTGTCCCATGGGTGCCGGGGACCAGGATGTCCCCGGCGGGGGGGCTCAGGGCCGCCCGGGAGCCGCCGGCATCAGCAGGGGCTTGGGCAGCACGGGGGGCTTCATGGAGAGGGAGCGCTCCAGGGCGGCGGGCCGGGGGCCCCAGGGCGGCCCCCCCGGGGCCCCCAGCGAGTGCATGCGGGTGAGCCCCCGGGCCAGGCCGGGTGGTCTCGCGGGCGTCCCCCCCAGTGAGTGTCTCTGTGCCAAGGGCCGCCGGGGCGGGGGGGGGCTGTCGGGGGGCACGTCCAGCCGCCGGGGCGCCCCGTCGCGGGGGGCCGGGGGGAAGCTGGAGAACGGGGCGCCCGGCTGCACCCGGTTGGCGAAGGAGCTGGTGCCCGGGGGGGTCACCAGCCACCCCGAGCCCCCTGCTCCATGCAGCCGCTGCAGCAGCTCCTCCAGGGTGGCCTTGGGCGGGGGTCCCGGGCCGGGAGGCTCCGGGCACCCTGGGGTGCCGAGATGGGTGGTCTGGCTGTGCCAGGGCTCCGCCACCCACTCCCGGGGCGTCTTGGTGGGTGGTTGCAGGGTGGCCTCGGGGGTGGGCAGCTCGGGGGGGTCCCACAGGCCCCCAGCCCCTCCCTGGGGCGGCAGCGGGGGGTAGAGGCGGGGGGTGGGTGGCTGGGCCGGGGAGCGCAGGACTGCGGGGGGCTCCGGGGGTCCCTTGGGGACAGCGGGACGGCGGCAGCAGGCCGCCAGCAGCCCGGCGGCCAGGGCACCCAGGGCGAAGGCTCCCAGCACGCAGCCCACCAGCACCGGCACCGGCACTGTTGCCGCGGCCCCCGGCCCGGCCTGATGCACCCCTGCAGGAGCACCCGTCAGCCCACCATGCATGTGGGGGGCCCGGCCCCTGCCCCGCCCCCCCCCCCCCCCCCGGGGTCCCCCCGGTAACCTGGCATCCCCCTCTCACCCCTGGGTTCCCTTCCTGGTCCCTGGGGTCCCGCCACCCCAGGGTCCCTCTTTGTCCCTGGGGTCCCTCCTGGTCCCTGGGGTCCCCTCACCCCGGGTCCTTCTCCTGTCCCTGGGGTCCCTCCTGGTGCCCGGGGTCCCTCTTCCACCCCTGGGGTCCCTCTCCTGTCCCTGGGGTCCCTCCTGGTCTCTGGGATCCCTCTCCCATCCCTGGGGTCCCTCTTCTGTCCCTGGGGGTCCCTTCCTGGTCCCTGGGGTCCCCCCCCCATCCCCAGGGTCCCTCCCCGGTCCTTGGGGTCCCTCTCTCCTATCCCTAGGGTCCCTCCTGGTCCCTGGGGTCCCCCAACCGCCGGGATCCCTCTCCCATCCCAGGGGTCCCTCCTAGACCCTGGGTCCCTCCCACGTCCCTCCCTGGTCCCCAGGGTCCCTCCCAATGGGTGTCCAGGGGGGACAGACGGGGTGTTACTGACCATGGGCCAAGTCCCTGTTCCCGTCACCGTCCCCTGCAGCTGGTGCATCTGTGAGAGCAGAGTGGGGTCGGGCCAGGCCACCCACGTCCCTTGGGGCCACCTGTGTCCCCCCGATGTCCATCCTCCGGTGTCACCCATGTGTGCCAGGGCCCCCAGTGTCACCCTGGGGCCACCTGCATCCCCCCGTGACCCCATATCCCCAGAAGTTCCCATGCTGATCCTCTATGTCCCCGAATATTCCCATGTCCCCAGTGCCCCCCAGTGTCACCCATGTGTCCCCCCTTCACCTTGGCAGGTCCCAGTGATCCCGGGGGATCCCTCTGTGTCCTGCTCGAAGCCGCTCCTTGGGGCACACAGGGGGGGATGTCACCCACTGTCCCCAGTGTCCCCACCCCGCGAGGAAGGGACCCAGGAGATCGCGGAGGGGGGAGAGCCCCCAGGGAAAGCCACCACAGGGGACACTTACGGGAGGTCCTCGGAGAAGGGGACGCAGCCCCCGGGGGGCAGCCAGACGCAGTAGGGGTCACGGGCGGCCAGGCAGCTCCTGCGCGGTGGGACCCAGGCAGCCGGGTGCCGGAGCCGCCCTTGCATGTCCCTGTGCCCTCGCACGCCCTCGCGCACCCCCCGGCCCTTGCACGCCCTCGTGCCCTCACGTTTCCGTGCCCTTGCACACCCTCGTGCCTCCATGCACGCACCGTGCCTGCGTGTGCCCCTGTGCCCTTGCACGCCCTCAGGCCCTTGCACACTCCCATGCCCATGCCCACCTTTGTGCCCTTGCACACTCCCATGCCCTTGCACACACTCATGACCTTGCACACTCTTGTGCCCTTGCACATTCCCATGCCCCTGCACCCTCCCATGCCCTCGCACGCCCCGTCCGCCCCCCGCTCACCTGCGGCAGGCACCGTGCCGGGCGCAGCGGCTGAGGGGCAGACGCACCAGGCACCCGGCGAAGGCGACGTAGAGCTCCTGGCCCGGCGGGTGCAGCTCCAGCCCCAGCACCCGGCTGGCGCCCCGCAGCCCCCGGCACCTGCATCCCCCATAACACCCACCATGACTGCACCCTGCACCAGCACCCACAGCCTCATGGCACCCGGCAGCACCCCACAGCGCCTGCCAGCACCCCACAGCGCCTGCCAGCACCCCACAGCACCCATCGGCACCCTGCAGCTCCCTGGCACCCGCATGGCCCCACAGCACCTGCATGACCCCAGAGCACCCATCAGCACCCTACGGTACCTGCATGACCCCATGGCACCCATCAGCTCCCCATGGCACCCATGTGCCCCCCCCAGCACCTATCAATGCCCCGTGGCACCCACACTGTCCCCCAGCACCCACAGAGCACCCACACCACTGCTGCACCCATCGGTGCCCTCTGCCTCCTAGCACCCATCAGCACCCATGGCCCCCACAAGCCCCCCAGCACCACCAGCACCCACAGCTCCATGGCCCCCACGAGCCCCCCAGCACCTCCCAGCACCCACAGCCCCGGGCACCCAGCGCCTGGCACTCACCGCCTGGGGTCATAGAGGCTGATCTCCTCCAGCAGCAGCGTCTCAGAGCCAGCATCCCCGGTGCCACCAGGCTCCTGGCTGTCACCGGGTGCTGGGGTGCCACCCGGGTGCTGGGTTGCCCCGGGGTGCCGCATGGCTGCCAGGACCTTCAGCACCCGCCCGTCCTCGGCACCCAGGAAGAGCACGGTCTGGTTCCCCCGTGGCCCCGCGCCCGTGTCCACCGCCAGCTGCGTCAGCCTGCACCCAGCGCACCCTCGCACGGAGCCTCGCACGCGGCTCTGCAGCCACTTGCACGCCCCTCTGCAGCCGCTTGCACACCCTTGCACCGGGGTCTTGCACACCCGAGCACCAGGGCATCGCGCTGGCTTGCACTGGGGCTTTGCACACCCTTGCATGGGACCCTTGCGCACACTTGCAATGGGGCCTTGCACGCTGTTGCACACCCTCGCACCGGGGCCCTTGCACCTGGGTCTTACACACCCTCACATGGCCTTGCACCAGGGCTTTGCACATCTTTGCACTAGGGCTTTGCAGGCACTTGCACTGGGGCTTCGCACATCTTTGCACTAGGGCTTTGCAGGCACTTGCACTGGGGCTTCGCACACCCTCGCATGGCCTTGCACGCCCCTTGCACGCAAGCCCTGCACAAGGACCCTCCCCACCCCACAGCACCCACAGGACCGGCTGCACCCTCACCCCCCCTGCACACCCCACACCCTCCTCGCACGAGCCACCCCCTGTCCCCAAGGCCACCCTGTCCCCGAGGCCAGCTGTCCCCCCGCTGGGGCGCACCTGGTGCCAGTGCGGGTGAAGAGGGGCCGCCCGCCGGCGGGTGCCACGGCGCCGTGCAGCAGCGGGTGCTCCTTGGCGAAGGCCAACGTCTCATCGGGGAAGTCCCCAGAGGTGATGATGCTGGCGGCCGGTCCCATCCCAGCACAGCCTGGCCTGTGGCACAGCCGGCGTGGGGACCCAGGCGTCCGGGCGGCCGCCGCACCCTGCAGGGGGGGACCCAGGCATCTGGGTGCGGGGCACGGGGGGCAGTACCTGGGTCGGGGTACCCTGTCCTCGGGCACCGGGGTCCAGGTGCCAGCAGCGCCGCGGGGCTCGGCAAAGGGTCCCTCGAACGCCCGCTCCACGTCCGCCAGGTAGAAGGCGCAGACGGCTGAGCCAGGGATGCTGCAGCGGCGGCGGAGGGTGGCACCGGCGCTGGGGACACCCCTGTCCCCTCCCGGGGCTGCCGGGTCGGCCTTGGTTTGGCCAGGGCCCCTCTGTGTCCCTGTTGGTCCCTCCTGTGTCCCCACACCCCGTTCCCCTGTGCCTGCATCTCTGTATCCTGTCCCACTGTGTCCCCATGTCCCCGTCTCCTGTGTCCCCATGTCCCCCTGTGAGTCCATCCCCACGTCCCCATGTCTGTCCCTCCCATGTATCCATGTCCCCGTGTGAGTGCATCCCCACATCCCCATCTCCTGTGTCCCCATGTCCCCATCTCTCCTGTCTCCATGTCCCTGCCCACGTCACCCCATGCCATGCTCCCCTGCCCTGTGTGCCTACAGCCCCATGTCCCCTTGGCCACCCACGTCCCCACGCTCACGTCCCCCGTGAGCCCGTGTCCCCCCGTCACTGTGTCCCCGCGTCCCTGCTGCCATGCCTGTTGGGCTGGGTGCCGAAGAGGGCGAGGACGGCGGGGCGCCCGTGCAGGGCCCGGGGGGGTGTCACCGCCTCCAGGACATCAAAGTAGAAGACGGCGTCCCCGGGGACGGAGCACTGCAGCCGCACCTTCAGGAAGGACGTCCAGCGCCGCTCCAGCACCCGCGGGGAGCCCCCCCGGTCGTTACGGCACACCCGTGCCACCCGCGCCACCGCCACCTGCGCCAGCACCCATAGGCGTCAGCACCCAGGAACCCATGGGCATCGGCACACGGGCACCCATGAGTGTCAGCACATGGGCACCCATGGGCATCAGTACCCGGGGACCCTCAGGCATCAGCACCCCGGGACCCTCAGGCATCGGCACCTGGGCACCCATGGGTGTCAGCACCCAGGGGCCCGCAGGCATCGGCACATGGGCACCCATGGGCATCAGCACCCAGGCACCCATGGGTGTCAGCTCCCAGGGACCCACAGACATCAGCACCCAGGGACCCACGGACATCAGCAGCGTCACCCGGGCAGCCAGGGGCATTGGCACCTCGGGCTGGCACCCATGGGCACCCATGGGCACCTGCACATGGGGCTAGCACCCAGGGGCACCCACGGGCATCAGTCACCGTGGGCTGGCACCCAGGAGCACCCGCAGGCAGCAGCACCCTGGGAGGCACCAGCACCCGGCCAGACACCCCGGCAAGGGGCACTGGGGTCTCCCCTGCCTTGATGGCAGGGGATGGGCACCCAGGTGCCCCCCCCCCCATGCCACCACGTCCCCGCGCCCCTGTGCCCACCTTGCCCAGGGCGCTGAGCTCCACGGCGACCTCCCTGAAGAAGAAGTAGACGTAGGGGCCGTAGGGCAGCGCCTGGATGAAGTGGGGCTCTGGGGGGGTCAGGGGGGCCGTCAGCCCCCGCTGCCTCCTGTCCCCGTCCCCCACCCCTGTGCTCACCCCCTCCCCTGCCCCCTTCACCCCTCTGTGGCCCCATAGCCCTGTACCCCCAGATCCCAGCCCCTGTGTCCCCCACAGCTCCACAGCCCCAGACCCCCCTACCCACCCACAGCGCCCCCATACACCCCTACCCCTCTACCCACCCACACAGCCCCCTGTACCCCTCTACCCCATCCCCATATACACCCGTACCCCTCTACCCCATCCCACCCTACACCTGTAACCCCTCTACCCACCCCCAGCCCCCCAATACACCCGTACCTCTCTACCTGTCCCCACCACCCCCCCATATACCCGTACCCCCTACCCCATCCCCATATACCCCCCTACACCCGTACCCCCCCATACAGTGGGGTACCCTGCAGCCAGCGGGAGCTGTACTTGAGGGTGCGCAGCGGGGGGCGGCCGGGGCTGAGGCTGCGGTAGATCACCGCGTCGCTTGCCTGGAAGTCGGCCACCGTGGCCGAGTACAGGCTGCCGTCTGGGGCGGGGGGACACCAGCGTCAGCCCTGTCCCCACCCTGGGGACCCCGTCCCTCCCCCTCCAGCACCCACCGACGAACAGGGCGACGATGCTCTGCTTGGTGTCGAAGGGGCACCGGGCCTGGCCGCTCACCTCCTCGCCCTCCTGCGCCAGGCTGCTCACCTGGAAGGGGAGGGGGGGCGAGGTGCTGAGACCCCCCATGCTCATCACACACACCCCCTGCAGCCCCCTCACTGCCCCCAGCCCCGGTGTGGAGCCGCTGAGGACCCCCACACTCATCACACCTCTGGGCACTGCCCTGCTGTGCTCCCCAGTGCAGGCTGAGACCCCCCACATTCATCACACCCACCGCCACCCCACTCCCCAGCAGGGTCTGAGACCCCCCCACACTCATCGCACCCCCCTGTGCTCCCCAGCAGGAGCTGAGCCCCCCCCACTTGTGACACCCACGCCCCCCCCCCGGCTCCCCCCACCTGGTAGGTGCGGCAGAGGGGGCTGAAGGCGTTGGTGCCGCAGGCCAGGAGGGGTGCCGGCGTCGCGGGGCACCAGCACCCTGATGTAGTTGTGGCACTCGTCCTGCGCGGGGGCAGGTGGGGACACGGGGGGGACATGGGGGGCCCCATCATCCCCACCTCCCTCTGCCCCGAGCCTCCTGTTTGCCCCCGTCCCTCCCATCTCCTATACTCTGTACCCCTGTACCCCCATACCTCCATACCCCGTAGCCCCCCACCATGTACCCCCACAGCCCCTACCCTGCACTCCTGCACCCCCATACCCTGCACCCCCATACCATGTACCCCTGCACCCCCATACCATGTACCCCCATACCATGTACCCCTGTACCCCCACAACCTGTACCCCCATACCCTGTCCCCTGTATCCCCGTAGCATGTACCCCCATACCTTGTACCCCATACGCTGTACCCCGCATCCCCATACCCCGTACCCTCATACTCCCATACCTCCCCTACCACATACCCCACACCCTGTACCCCCCTGTACCCACACCCCGTACCCCCACACCCCCCTACCATATACCCCGCACCCCGTACCCCCCTGCACCCACACCCCGTATCCTGCACCCCCCCCATACCCGTACCCCCATACCTGCAGCCGGCCCCGCATGGCGCAGTTCTCCCCTGTCCC